>NW_028270168.1:15224860-15378844 GCF_037043375.1 Chiloscyllium plagiosum
AAAAAAGTGACACTTTTTCACACTTGCCCCACCCACCCCAAACCCATTACATTTCAGACACGTCCATACACTAAATTTTACCTGCACCCACTCCTCTCCTCACTTTCAGACAGGTGGGGGAGGGTAAAATTCCACTCTAGGGTGCTATTCACAGAGCAGTGGAATAATTCTTGGCAAATGTTTATCCCTAAAGAATGATTATTTGCTCACAATCCCATTGACGATGATGTAAATTTGCTGTGGTTTCTTGCAACAGTGACTATATTTGGGAAAAAACATGATATGATTGACCATAAAGTGTATTGAGGTGTCCTTTGGTCATAATGAATGATCTTTTATACATCAAAATCTTTCTCTCTTTGAAGTACAGAGGTAGGGAAGGGGGTCGGACGAGACAAGGGAACAAAAGGGATGGTCTAATAGTGCAACTCTATCCTTTATTCAGAGAAGTTTTACATGAAATGTTAGTTTTGTCCTATTGAAGAATGGTTCCTGACAGGTGCATTGGAAAACCATAGTTTGCTTTTTACATCACAGACCAATTTCTGCACATTTTTTTTCTGTCTCATTAAACAACAGAAAAGTATCTGGTGAAACTTTGTTACAGAGCCTGGCCACACCCTCTTAATATTCACTGAAACACAAAATAATGTATTTCTTGCCTTCTACAACATTTTCTTGGTAATTTGAAAGCAGTAACTCAAAAACTATGGTTTTCTAAATTTATTATATGCAATATATTTTTAAACATTTTTGTGTTCGAATGGGTTGCTGTTTGGATTTTCCTTTCTCTCATATGTACTTGTCTGTATTCTGTTTCCATTTGGCCTTATTGTTTAATCAGTGTCGATTGACCTGAGAAAATAATTAGGAGAAAGTGAGGACTGCAGATGCTGGAGATCAGAGCTGAAAATGTGTTGCTGGAAAAGCGCAGCAGGTCAGGCAGCATCCAAAGAGCAGGAGAATCGATGTTTCAGGCATGAGCCCTTCTTCAGCCCTTCCTGAAGAAGGGCTCATGCCCGAAACATCGATTCTCCTGCTCTTTGGATGCTGCCTGACCTGCTGCGCTTTTCCAGCAACACATTTTCAGCTCTGAGAAAACATTTCCATTGGACAATTGTAAGTGGATATCTATATCAAGCTATTAAGTGTCCTTTTCCTTTCACCATCGGTCCATATGTATTGTAGATAAATTTTTTTTTGATTAAATCATTTACAGTGTGGAAACAGGCCATTTGGCCCAACAAGTCCACACTGACCCTTCAAAGGGTAACCCACCCTGATCGATTTCCCTCTGATTAATGCACCTCACACCATGGGCAATTTGGCATGGCCAATCCACTTAACCTGCACATCTTTGGATTGTGGGAGGAAACCTGCACAAACACAGGGAGAGCACGCAAACCCCACAGTCACCCGAGGCAGGAATTGAACCAGGTCTCTAGCACTGTGAGGCAGCAGTGCTAACCACTGAGCCACCGTGCCACACAAACAGATTTGTGAGGCTGTCATTCCCTTAGTTTACTCTAACTCTGCCTTGGCAGTTAAAAATTAGCAGTGACAAGAAAACTATTAACAGCAGTAGCAACATTCTCTCTCATCTCATGGATTGTGACCTGGCTTATGTCTCATGCAGACTTTGAATGAGGAAAATTGTTAGATAAATCACTGAAGAAGATCACACATATTCACACGAGAGAGACAGAGAGAGAGAGATTCACAATCTGACCTCTGATGTATAACATATCTTTACAGTAAAAGGTACTTGATCAAAATGTTGGTGCACTGCATTACCTAATACAGCAGTGTATTTAGTGACAACAACACAGTAATCGAGGCAATTCATCAACTACATTTAGACAGAGCTGAGATAATGCTGCTTGAACTGAAACCTTTGAGTACCTTGAGGCAACTAGTCGATATGCATCATCTCTGATGGAAACCTGACGTCTTGGGATTAACCTCGCAGCTTGCCCTTCATCTACTTTGGATAGATTGCTGCCGCTTTGTATAAAATAATATAAAGGAAATGCTTTCTTAGTGAAAACCTGCTTGTGACATCATCTCCACATAAGGTATCACTCCTCAGAGCATTTGTAATTTTTAAGATTCGTCTTCCAGCTTGTCTTTCATGCATCAACTGTAGCATTCCAGTATTTTTTAGTGGTGATTAAAATAAAAGCAATTAAGTTTTCACCTTTTTTAAACCAGGATTTAGTGACTTGGTGCTTGAGTCAAAAGGGATCAATTCCATTTCCTTCGAAAGTGAAAATCTTATTTTAAAAAGGCATGAGCAGGAGAGAGAAATTATTAGATAAATCACTGAGGAAGATCACATGAGACAGAGAGACAGAGAGACAGAGAGACAGATTCACAATCTGACCTCTGATATATAACATATCTTTAGAGTAAAAGGTGCTCTAAAACAGAAGAGAGAAACTGAGATTCATGGGTTAATGTCTTAACAAGTAATCATTCAGACTGTGTTCCTTCTGTGATTCTCCATCTGCAAGTGCTGCCAATATCCTACAACATGAGAATGATGGTTCCCTTAAATCAGCAAAAGCCAAATGTCAATGTTCAAAAATTATGCAAGGGAAATCAATTCACCAAACTGCAATGTTGGAAAATCCTGAAAGATATTTCCTTGATTGGAGGTGCAACCATGACAAAACAGTAGCAACTCCTGCCTATTAGGGATATCAGAATCTGTAATAACGTCAGCAGCATTTACACAAATCTTTCTCAATGGGAGGCCAAGAGCTACCATCGCTAGATTTTCTTAAAGTCGCTTAGGAAAACAGAACTTGAACATTGCTGATAGAAAAGATGTGCCCTCAAAACTTTGCTTTACATCTGTCAGAATAGATGTAAGAAGGCCAAATTTCAAAGGGAATAATAATATATACTGCATGAAGGAAAAAAAAAGAGTGCTGATTGCTTATTAAATAGCCTCTGATTAATCATGGTATTGCATGGAGAATGCACCAGGGAACAGATATCTTCTGTTTTAATTAGAAAATACAAGTTAACTCTGGCCAAGCCATTGGCATGGGGAATGTGGCAGGAAGGAGTTGTTCTCTAAGCTCTAACTACTGTTATGAAGAAGGCTCAAAGCCTCGACATGTTCTTCCTGTTTTCAGAGGACAGGGTCTTTCTTATGAATTTATGCAGCTTCCAGTGAGCACCATTAGGAGTCTTAAAATGGTTGTTAGCGCAATGCTTGGCACTCTTGGGATTGTTCAGTAAGTGCTGCGATTACAAAGGATCAATGCTAAGAGTTTTGGATCTTTTTAGGATCTTAGCAGGACTTATACACTTAATGGTAAGGTCCTAGGGAGTGTTGCTGAACAAAGAGACCTTGGAGTGCAGGTTCATCGCTCCTTGAAAGTGGAGTCGCAGGTAGATAGGATAGTGAAGAAGGCGTTTGGTATGCTTTCCTTTATTGGTCAGAATATTGAGTACAGGAGTTGGCAGGTCATGTTGCAGCTGTACAGGACATTGGTTAGGCCACTGTTGGAATATTGCGTGCAATTCTGGTCGCCTTCCAACGGAAAGATGTTGCGAAACTTGAAAGGATTCAGAAAAGATTTACAAGGATGTTGTCAGGGTTGGAGGATTTGAGCTATAGGGAGAGGCTGGACAGGCTGGGGCTGTTTTCCCTGGAGCGTCGGAGGCTGAGGGGTGACCTTATAGAGGTTTACAAAATTATGAGGGGCATGGATAGGGTAAATAGACAAAGTCTTTTCCCTGGTTTGGGGAGTCCAGAACTAGAGGGCATAGGTTTAGGATGAGAGGGGAAAGATATAAAAGAGACCTAAGGGGCAACTTTTTCACACAGAGGGTGGTACATATATGGAATGAGCTGGCAGAGGAAGTGGTGGAGGCTGGTACAATTGCAACATTTAAGAAGCATTTGGATGGGTATAGGAATAGGAAGGGTTTGGAGGGATATTGGTGCTGGCAGGTGGGACAAGATTGGGTTGGGATATCTGGTTGGCATGGACGGGTTGGACCGAAGGGTCTGTTTCTGTGCTGTACATCTCTATGACTCTATGATTCTATTCCCATGGAATGGTTGTGATACAAATCATAGAACCATCAAGTCTATACCGGCAAAACTACTCTGAATCCACGCTGGTCTTAATTTCCAGCATTTGGGCCATAGCCTTGAATACAATGACATTTCAAATGCTCATCCAAGTACTTTTTCCAAGGTTGAGGTTTCTCACTTCGGAGAAAGTGAGGACTGCAGATGCTGAGATCAGATTCAAAACATGTGCTGCTGGAAAAGCACAGCAGGTCAGGCAGCATCCGAGGAGCAGGAGAGTTGAGATTATGAGCATAAGCTCTTCATCAGGAATGTGGGGGAGGCCCAAGGGGGCTGAGAGGTAAATGGGTGGGGGTTGGGACTTGGGGGAAGGTAGCTGGAAATGCAATAGGTAGATGAATTTGGGGGATGATGGTCATAGGTCGGAATGGAAGATAGAGCGCTTAGGTGGGAAAGACAGACAGGTAGGACAGTTCGAGAGGGTGCTGCTGAGTTGGAGAGTTGAATCTGGGATATGGTGGGGGGAGGGGAGATGAGGGAACTAATGAAATCAACCTTGATCCCGTGTGGTTGGAGGGTCCCAAGGTGGAAAACGAAGTGTTCGTCCTCCAGGCGTCAGGTGGCTAGAATCGGGTGGTGGAGGCGGCTCAGGTCTTGCATGTCCTTGGCGGTGTGGGAAGGGCAGTCGAAGTGTTTGGCTGCAAGGCAGTGGGGTTGGTTGGTGTGTGTCCCAGAGATGTTCATTGAAACATTCCACATATCAAGCACCATCCCAGCCAGAGCATTCCAGATTTCTCACCAGCTTCTGGGTGAAAAACAAATTTCTCAAACCCCTCTAAATCTCCTGCCGTAAACTTGTGTCCCCTTTTTATTGACCCTTCAAACGTAACTTGTTGCAATGCAATTCTTTAATCCAGCAATTTCCGTGTATTATAATAATGGCAGGTATATGCCATCATGCTGAGATACAAAGATATATACTGGTTCTTGTTTTTGCTGGATATTGTGTTATATCAACAGCCAGTTAAACCCACCTTTGTTAACAAAACCTGAAAAAGTCTTGGCTCAGCAGCGTTGATGCTGTCTGCTGTGAACGATACTGGATTTGGAAGCAGTGTTCTGTGTAATAAAAGAAAAATCAATTAGTAGAGAAAGTGATGTAGGAAAAGGAATCATTCAAAGGCTGATGGATTGAACTGAGCAATCAATAGGCAATGAAAATATGTTTTGTGCTGAGAGCAGTGTAATTGTTTCGAAACCTTTCCAAAGTGATTCTGTTTGGAAAGTTGTGATATCTGCAATCTTTATGTAAAACTGTCACTGTTTATAATCCAGAGTGGGGGAGAATGGGAGATGGATTTCTTTTCTGAGCAAAGGTGCCGAGACTCCGTTTTAAATGGCTTTAGCTGCACTTCATGAAGCTGCGTTGTTTTTCTCATAATGGGGTGATAAAGGTGACATTTCTATCGTCAAAATCTACTTGGATGGCTGGGACTTTTCTTTGTCTTGAAACTATTGGATAACCAAACCAAAACAGAATGCCTTTGCACTTTTGTCTGCTTTGTAGACTATACATGAGTAACAAAAGGAGTGCTACAATGTAATACCTTGACAAACAGCCTGGCGGGGAACATACTGTGTTGTTGTGACTAAATACACTACTGTATTAGTGATGATGTGGAGATTCCGGTGTTGGACTGGGGTGTACAAAGTTAAAAATCACACAACACCAGGTTATAGTCCAACAGGTTTAATCAGAAGCACTAGCTTTCGGAGCACTGCTCCTTTATCAAGCGGTGTTGTGTGATTTTTAACTACTGTATTAGGTAATGCACCAACATTTCATCAAGTACCTTATACTCTAAAGATGTGTTATTCATCAAAGGTCAGGTTATACTGCTGGCGAGGTACTTGGTGTTTACCTGTTGCAGCCCTGTGGCTGTTGGGATTTGGGTGTAGGATTTTCAGCAGCTCGAATTCTAAGTTTCCTGGCATGGCATTCTCATTTCTGGTCTCCTTTCTATAAGAAGGATGTTGTGAAACTTCAAAAGGTTCGGCAAAGATTTACAAGGATGTTGCCAGGGTTGGAGAATTTGAGCTATAGGGAGAGGTTGAATAGGCTGGGGGTATTTTTCCTGGAGCATCGGAGACTGAGGGGTGACCTTAGAGAAGTTTATAAAATCATGAGGGGCATGGATGGGATAAATAGACAAGGTCTTTTCTCTGAGTTTGGGGCATCCAGAACTAGAGGGCATAGGTTTAAGGTGAGAGGGGAAAGATATAAAAGGGACCTAAGGGGCAACTTTTTCCATACACGCACCACACTCTGTGTGAATGAGCTGCCACAGGAAGTGGTGGAGTCTGGTACAATTACAACATTTAAAAAGGCATCTGGATGGGTATATGAATAGGAAGTGTTTAGAGGGCTATGGGTCAAATGCTTACACACGGGACTAGATTAATTTAGGATATCTGGTCGGCATGGACAGGTTGGACCGAAGGGTCTGTTTCTGTGCTGTACATCTCTATGACTCGATGATTTTGTTAATATCACACACCTAAACGGCTAAAAAGACAAAATCTGAGGGTGATGCTGCTCATTCGACTGAATGATTCTACAGTGGTCTGCAGCAGCACTGCTCAAACGGATGGTCCGTCGAAATATTTTTGCAGGGCCCACATGGTATAACAGTAGTGGGTGAGCCTGGGCAGCTAGAAGCAGGGCAGTGTGGGCTGGATGGCAGAGGAGTAGTGCAAGTGTAGAATGGGTAAGTTGTCCCATTTGGAGTGGAAAGATCACATGGGGGGTCACCAGGAACAGCACCAAGTTCACTGCATTTGTAAGCAATCAATAAATAAACATCCATAAGTAAACAAGCAATAGCTTAGTGGTATTATTGCTGGACCTGTTAATCCAGAAACCCAGATAATGTTCTAGGGACCTAGGTTCAAATCTTGCTATGGTAGAATGTGGAATTTGAATTAAATAAAAAGGAAAAATGTGGAATTAAGAAGTCTAATGATGACCACAAATCCATTGTTGATTGTCAGGAAAAACCTATCTAGCTCATAAATATCCTCTAGTGAAGGATACTGCCATCCTTACCTGGTCTGGGTTACATGTGACTCCAGACACAATATGGTTGACTCATAGCTGTCCTCTGGGCAATTAGGGATGGGCAATAAATGCTGCCTAGCCAGTGATGCCCTCATCCCATGAATGAATTTAAAAAAAAACACCTGTTTTGCTTAAAGCAGTATTAAAACATTCTTTTCATGTAACAATTTCATGTTATTTGTATAGGATATTAACACTTTAAATGGAGGAGCACAGTCTTTCATTGTTAGTCCATTTGAAAATAGATTCAACGAACCAAAAAGGTTTGAGAACTAGAAGTTTAGTGTTTGAAAATTCTTCAGTATTCCCAAAGAGGTCATTCCCATTTGGTGACATAGCCGTAACATTGGACCTCTGCTTTGTTCATTGCTCACAGATGCTGCAATCCTTCCCAATGTTTGCACTGCCCTCAAACTGCAAGGCGCCTGTGCAGTCTCCTGTTTCCAACAGATGCTGTGACCTTAATGCCCTCAAACACTTGTCAGACTGCCTTGTTTCCTCTTGCCCACAAGACAAGACAGATGACGCTGCCTTGGTCAGAGTAATCTTGCTCACTAATCCTGTCATATTTCTCCAGCTCCGCCTGTCTGTTGTAACAGCCATCCGGAGAAAGGTTTGTATTTAATGATTGCTTACACTGATAAAGAATGACATGAATCAAAGAACTCTGTGTTCTTTACTCAATTACATCTTTTATAAAAATGTGACTTCTGGACTTCCCTTTGGGTGAAGGTGAAATGCAAATCTAAGGCTGCAGTATACAATATCTTCATCTTTCACTTCAGACATCCCAATTAGCTTCTTTAAAAGCTTGCTTTAATTTTCAAAAGATACAATTAAAGTCCAAAAATAGTGCCAGTCACGTTTTGTTAATGATTGGACTGTGCTGATTTCACTTTTCATTGGAATTCAGAGATTGGAAGCTGCAGGGAACAACTTGCGTTCATATGGTAAGCAAATCAATTGTAAAGAAATAAACATGCTTCCTCCTCAGTCAGTTCCCTGAAATATGTTCCCAGCATCAAGTTATGGTCTTGTGTGCTCAGATCAGCACAAGCATTACTCTATAAATAAAATAAAACCATGCTTTAATATTAATAAATATAATGTTTTCAAAACTTATTTTTTCACACAGGTCCATCATTTTATGCCAGTAAGCATAGGAGGGATTGAGAAGAAATGAGCCGTGCTAGTTTTAAATTGCATCCTTTATCAGCAGAGCAGTGTGTGCGGTACACTGTGTATGACAGAGGCAGAAATAACTCAGTGACTTTCTTTATTTACTTTGAGATCTTTTCGTTTCCCCATCTCTCCAGAAAGTGTTGACTTCTTGCTGAGGTATAGTTTTAGTACCACGCCAACGTGCTCATTATTCACACATTAGCCGTGATGCTGAGCACTAGTAGACTCTTCAACCCAAGCATATTCTACAGCCCTTATCCTCATCCTGAATTTGCAGACACTATGCCAAGCAGTTAATGGGCAATTGTCAGCAGCAGAACATCTGGCCAATTCCATGCCTTCTGGAAGTGGAACAGACTTATCCTGCTACCACGGCTTACAGTTTGCACTCGTTTCTGATTTGGAAAGCTATGGATTCAAATCCTAGTCCAGAGACTTGAGTCTACAAAGCTGATGCTTTAGCGATGGAGTGCTACACTTTTGTAGAAGATATCTATTGGACAACTGTGTATACTAAGGCGAGTTTTCTCTTTCAAACATATCTTAAAGATCCCATTTTGAAGCATAAGTGTTGTTCAGTGACTTAGCCAATATTTATCCTCAATCCCCTGAAGACTGTCCACCATCTACATAAAGACCATTTTAAAAAAAAAAAAGTCTTGGTATAAGTAAAGGAATGTTTTAAAACCAAGGATTATGGAAGGAATTTTAAGAAGTTGTTTTAACTCATTGTATGTTATGTTTACATTGCTGCTTTGTTCAAGCAGAAAGGGAAGGCTGTTTGTAGGTCAGCCAGCACCAGCAGGCACATACAAAGTGAGATTTGGCTAGCAACACATTGCTGATTGGATGGTGGACTTGTGACCAGTTGTGTACGACAATGACCATCCATGTGGCAACTACTATCTGATTGGCTGATGGATAGCTGAACAGCTCATCGGTGTGCATGATACTGGTAGAAGCTCTCACACTCCTTAAAGATTAGATGGTGTGTGTGTGTCCTTTTCTCCAGTAAATTACCTTAAGCCTGAAAAAAGAGCATTTCTTTTCCCTTATCAGTTGCTGTAAGGTGTGACCTTTGACCAGGAACTTAGAGACTTTGCCATTACTGTACCAATCACCCTGCCTCCTTCAAAAAACCAAAAAAGAACCCAGAGGAGAGGGATTAAAGAACAGAAAATTCTAGCAAGCTGAAGGGTTGGGACAGTGGCTCAGCGATTAGCATGGCTGCCTCACAGTACCAGGGACCTGGGTTTGATTCCAGCCTCTAGTGACTGTCGGTGTGGAGTTTGCATGTTCTCCCGTATCTGTGTGGGTTTCCTCCAGATACTCTGGTTTCCTCCCACAGTCCAAAGATGTGCAGATTAGATGGATTAGCCATTCTAAATTGCCCGGCATCCAGGCATGTGCAGGCTAAGTGGGTTAGCCATGGGAAATGCAGAATAATGGGTGGGATGCTCTTTAGAGGGTCAGTGTGGTCTCAATGGGGCAAACGGCCTGTTTTTACACTGGACAGTTTGTGTGATTCCATGATCATCTTAGTGAACCCTGTGGATTGGAATCATTGAACTATTTTTTTCCCTCCATCCATAACAATTTTTTAAAAATCTGTAGGTCTCTGTCTTTATATGTACGTAAGGTTGTTTTCAAAGGGAGTTGGTGTTTTAACTCATAGATTTATATATCAACAGTTCATAGTCATTTCTCTGTAGTTAGAATCTATTCATTTTTAAATTAATAGAAATTCTTTTCAAGTGCAGAAATCTGGTACATTAATCTGGGTTTACTTGGCAGGTAAATTGGGGACTTTACATACTTTGATAAAATTATTTATTTATATATTATCTTTGGAATAGCAATATTGATTTTCAGTATGCTACCCCAGTGAGGTGTAAGAAAGGAACAAGTCAAGACTATGATGGGATGCTCTCCATATGCTTGGATAAGTTCAGCTCCAATACACTCAAAAAGGTTGACACCATCCCGAACAAAAGATCACTTGACTGGCACCCCATCCAAAACCTTCAACATTGACCACTGCAGCACTGCAACACTGACACAGAGCAGCAGTTGTGTGTACGATCTACAGTAACACACCCAGGGTCTTTCAACAGCACCTTCTAGAACTACAGCTTTAACATCTAGAATCATAGAATCCCTATAGTCTGGAAGTAGGCCCTTCAGACCAACAAGTCCACACTGACCCTCCAAAGAGTAATCTAGAAGAGCAATTGCAACAGGTGCAGATTCCCCTTCAAACCATGCACCAACCGGACTTTGAAATATGTCATTGTTCCTTAGTGTTGCTGGGTCAAAATCCTAACAGTAGTGTCAGTGCAGCATATGGACTGCAAAAACAATTAAAGATAAGCAATAAATTCTGGCCCAATCAGTGATGCTCACATTTCATAAATGAATTTTTAAAAATGACTCGCATGTGATACCAATCATTACTTTTCTGTAGAATCTTGTGGAGTGCTATTTGGCTGCATCTTTCCTACCTTAGGACAGGGGGTACACTTCGAAAGCACTTCATTGGCCACGAGGGTTTTGAGAAGTCCTGAAGTCAGGAAAGCTGCTATATAAAACGCAAGTCTTTTCATTTCTCCTTGGCCCAGCCTTGGTTATTCCCTCCCGAGTTGTGTGATTCATAAGATTAAACTAAGCACAAAGTTTGAACTCAGGGACTATCTTGTTATTATAGGTCAGCCACTCACTGAATAAACTTGCTGATCTTTTTGTTATTTTAGTCTCGAGGTGAGGCAGGGGGGAAGTAGGCTGCGTGAGGGCCAACATCTTTTGTGAACTTGCTGTAAACTGTCTCTGTGACATTTCACTGCCACATACCATCGTGGTGTGCCAAAGAGCAAAGATTGCAAGTTAGTGCCTGTAGTTTGCTCGGCTGGTGACCTGTTTTAAATGAATTGCTTGCAGAAATGGTTGGGCATCAAGCATCGTTCATCTCTGCAGGGGTGGCCTGGTAAATTCAGTCAGGCCTTGTGCACTTTGCAGCTGAAGAAGAAAATCAGCACAGACCCCTCTTACAGTCAAGGGGGAAAATTGGTGCTGAGTCTAACTTGAGGGTCGCCACACTTTAAGGAAAGGGTAACATTGCAAAAGCAGGGTCTTTGCAGTGACTTTAGAAGGACCAGGAATTAAGCTCCTGCTGTGAGTGTCAACTTGATGCACTAACCAACTTGGCTGAGCTAATCCACTGTCCAGTAGCTGCTTGTCCTGATGCACAATATCATCCGGACTGTCTGACCAAGCAATGGAGTCTTCAACTATGTGACCTAAATACAGTGAAAAACTAATTTCTTCACCAAATGGATAATAAAATCATTTCCCTCATTTCATCTGGAATGTGCTGCCTGAGAGCATGATGAAGGGAGATTCAACTGAAACATTCAGGAAGTCATTGGATTCTGATCTGATATGAAAGCTACAGGGAGAAAGCTGATCAATGAAATAAGATGAACTGCCCTTAAAGAGGGCCAGAGCTGACATGAAGGCACAAATGGCCTCCTGTGCTGGAGGCACTCTATGATTTTTAACAAAAGATGGCCAGCTGCGATGAGCTTAGGATAGTGTTTGGTTGGACAGAGTAGGGGAGGCAGGGCTGCAGGATGTGGGTAATGAAGACTCAGCAAGTGCACCTCATTGAGATAATGTCAGGAAGAACATTGATAAACAACCACGTTGTCAACGTTTAGGGTTTTATGATTTTTCCAATATTCCCTCAGTACTGCACGGAAAATTCAGCCTGGGTGTTCAAGTCTCTGAGATGAGACCTCAACCCAAAACATTTTCATTCTGAGTCAATTTTGCTGCCGGCTGGCATGACAGACAAAGGGGAAATAGTCCGGCAAGGGAATAATGTTCTCAAATTCTGTCAGGAATGATAATAAACCTTTAATGTATAGACTCATGGGGGAGGTCAGTGAGTCAAATAGTCAGATCCTATTAATAACTGTGATGATGGCATTGTGTTACAGTTCATTCAGAGAATCTGAATTGCTATGGCAACATTAACTTTGATACATATGCTGTAGTCTGGAGCCATGGATAATGATGGTCAAGGCTCCAATTCTCTCAATCATGTGGCTAACCCACTCATACTGCCTGCCATTGGTGTGAATTCGAAGGACATGCAGGCTGGTACTCCAAGTATTTGGCTAGTTTAGGAACAAACCTCTCTTGGTCATCACACCTAGGGGTAGACGATAACGGTCTTTTACAAAGTGAACCACCATTTTTTCACTGAGCCACATTTCTTTAGTTTCTCCCCTTTTATTTGGAGTTGCCACAATGCTAACCTAACCCTTCTCCATACACTCTTGCCTATTGGATACAAATCCTTGACAACGCCTCACAGGATTTTGTGACCAATTGAGAAGGTGAGCTCATTCTGAACACTCACTATTCACAGGGTCAATACACAATCTAATGACTGAATCAAAGCGTGCTCCAGACATGCCTGTCTGGTGAAAACACATTAATACAAAACACTGACCAGGTTCAACACTTAACAAGAACTATTATTTAGTACAAATAAAGGAATTCTAATCGTAAGGAACAGCTATGAACCATCAGCACAGAGACATAAATGAATAAAGGTAGTAACTCTCTGAACATGCCTGAAGAAATATCAGACTTTATATACAGCGAGATATCACCCATGCCACCAATATACCCTCAAGAAGTTTTCTTCTCTCTTTCCCTCCTGTAATATTTAGCACCAGTGCCAGGGTCCATGCTGGGTTGTGGGAATCCTACCCTATACTAGAGTCCATTCGGCTTCAAGATCTGGCCGGGCGATACCGGGTCCACTACTTTTCATCATTTATATAAATGATTAGGATATGAGCATAAGACGTATAGTTAGTAAGTTTGCAGATGACACCAAAATTAGAGATGCAGTGGTCAGAGAAGAAAGTTATCTCAGATTACAACGGGATCTTGATCAGATGGGCCAGTGGGCTGAGGGGTAGTAGATGGAGTTTAATTTAGATAAATGCAAGGTGTTGCATTTTGGAAAAACAAAGCAGGGCAGGATTTATACACTTAGAGTCATAGAGATGTACACATGGAAACAGACCCTCCAGCCCATATCCCTCCAAACCCTTCCTATTCACATCCAAATGCCTCTTAATGGTAAGGTCCTGGGGAGTGTTACTGAACAGAGACCTTGGAGTGCAGGTTCATAGCTCCTTGAAAGTGGAGTCGCAGGTAGATAGGATTGTGAAGGCGGCGTTTGGTATGCTTTCCTTTATTGGTCAGAGTAATGAGTACAGGAGTTGGGAATTCATATCGCAGCTGTACAGGACATTGGTTAGGCCACTGTTGGAATATTGCGTGCAATTCCGGTCACCTTCCTATCGGAAGAATGTTGCGAAACTTGAAAGGATTCAGAAAAGATTTACAAGGATGTTGCCAGGGTTGGAGGATTTGAGCTTTTGGGAGAGGCTGAACAGGCTGGGGCTGTTTTCCCTGGAGTGTCAGAGGCTGAGGGATGACCTTATAGAGGTTTATAAAATCATGAGGGGCATGGATAGGATAAATAGACAAAGTCTTTTCCCTGGATTGGGGGAGTCCGGAACTAGAGGGCATAGGTTTAGGGTGAGAGAGTAAAGATATAAAAGAGAGCTAAGGGGCAACATTTTTACGTAGAGGGTGGTACATGTATGGAATGAGCTGCCAGAGGAAGTGATGGAGGCTAGTACAACTTAAAAGGCATCTGGATGGATATATGAATAGGAAGAGTTTAGAGGTATATAGGCCGTGTGCTGGCAGGTGGGACTAAATTTGGTTTGGGATATCTGGTTGGCATGGATGAGTTGGACCGAAGGGTCTGTTTCAATGCTGTACATCTCTATGACTCTAATTCCCAAAGGTGCTGAGTGCCTCCTTGCCAGAAGAAGTGCACCCTCTTGGCGTGACCTCCTGCGGGTGTGAGGGCATAAGCAGCTCATCACCTCACACGGGCCCCACAGGGTAGAGGATAGCTGCTACTGCCAGCAACTAGGTGGCCTCTCCATGACTAGGCCGCATGGCAGTCTCTGAAGGATGGGCCTGTGTGAGGCAACTGGAAAATAACAGGCAGGGAGTCAGGAGGCTGTGGGGGAGTTTTACTGATCACTGCTTGTCTCCATTCCTACTATCGCATAATAAATACAAGTAAATATGACGTTTATGAGCAATCTATTCAGCTGAATAAAAGTGGGTGTGCGCGTAAATTGTTTGTCCCATTGACCTTGATACTGAATAGGGCTGGGAACGATTGGTTTAAGAAAAGAAATCTGCTGTCCTTACCTGCTCTGGGCTACATGTGACTCCAAATCCACGGCAACACAGTTGTCTCTTCACTGACTTCTGGGCAGTGAGGGGTGGACAATAAATGCAGACCTTACACCCACATCCCATGAATGAATGATTGAAAGAAAGGGGAATCGCTGTGTTTGTTGTAGCACTGGTTCAATGACCTAAGTGACAATTGTACAAGGTCACATACTGAGCAGCTAAAGGACAAACATGGAACAAAGAATTGGTCCAGAGGAAGTAAAAATGGCAACAGCAGAATTGTTCTGAACAGCTGCTGTATGATAAATTGGGAGCAGGGATTCTGAAGCTGTTCATCAGCTTTTCTTAGCTTTGTGCTGTTGCATGTATATATAGGGAGATCTTTCCTCTCACATTCTTTCTTAATTTGGTGAATCGGTGAATGGCAAAGCACAAAATGGGGGGGGGGGTGCAAGAGGGGGTACTCCTCGCAGTCTACGCTATGACTTTCAAGTCAAATATAATGAATATAATGATCAGATGGATTAACTGTAGTTAACAAAATGATGGGGGTGAAGGTAGCCCCCACTCAGACAATATTCGACTTTGACTATCTCCCCCACCCCACCTCCAGCAGAAAGCTCCTGTCCCCACAGTCGCCTGCTCAGAGCTTGGAACAGTAGTGTCTGTACCTTGTCAACTGCCTTTTGAGTAATGGGAGGGTCATTGCAGAGACCCTGTGAGAAATGAAAACATCGCAGCAAATGGATATAAAACAAGAGCCTAGCTGTAAATCCCAGTGAGAAACACCTGTCACAGAATCTCCAGACAGGAAACTCGAGCCAACATCAGTGATTGCTCGCACGGAGTTGGAATTACTGCAAAAAATCAACAGCTGAGTTTAGATTGTTAAATAAACTAAAGCATTACCATGACTTACTGCGGAGGTTGGGATGTTAAAACTTATCCAGATAAGTGAATGCACTTGTTCATATCTTCAAAGGCACTTTATAATCAGCATACTAACAATCAACCACATCCCCTCCATTCCTCAAATGTTCAATAAGTCCTAGGGTGGGAGTCAAACCAGAGAAGGTCAGCATTTCCAGCTCAGAGGCAGTTTGGAATGCACTATCTACTGAGCCACAAGACTTCCACTAAACAGTCATTAAACAGGGTGAACTACTGTGAAACATATGGGGTTGTGTTTTGGTGAGCCACACACGTCAGTGGCATTGTGTCATGACCCTGGCAGAAAGCAGTAGGTTAGAGAGAGCCATGAATGTCTCATGGCAAACTGACGTGAGAACCTGAGCCTTATTCTTTCTAAGACAGAAATGAGGAAGACGTTTGTCTCCTAGAAGTTGGTGTATCTGTAGAATTCTTTGCACAGAAGGGCCGCTTAGCCTGGGGGTCGTTAAGTGTCTTCAAGGCTGAGGTAGATTTGTAGTCAGTAAGGGCATCAAGGGTTATAGGGAAAAGACAGGAAAGTGGGCATAGAGTCATAGAGATTTACAGCACGGAAACAGACCCTTCAGTCCAACTCGTCCATGCCAACCAGATATCGCAACCTCAATCTAGTCCCACCTGCCAGCGCCTGGCCCATATCCCTCCAAACTCTCCCTATTCATATATCCATCCAGATGCCTTTTAAATGTTGCAATTGTACCAGCCTCCACCACCTCCTCTGGCAGTTCATTCCATACCCGTACTATCCTCTGCGTGAAAAAGTTGCCTCTTAGGTCTCTTTTATATCTTTCCCCTCTCACCCTAAACCTATGCCTTCTAGTTCTGGACCCTGTCACCCAGGAAAAAGACCTTGTCTATTTATCCTATTCATGCGCCTCATTATTTTGTAAACCTCTATAAGGTCACCCCTCACCCTCCGATGCTCCAGGGAAAACAGTACCAGCCTAGTCAGCCTCTCCCTATAGCTCAAATACTCCAATTCTGGCAGCATCCTTGTAAATCTTTTCTCAACCCTTTTATGTTTCACAACATCTTTCCAACAGGAAAGAGACCAGAATTGCACATGATATTCCAAAAGCGGCACAACCAATGTCCTGTACAGCCGTAACATGACCTCCCAACTCCTGTACTCAATACTCTGACCACTAAATGTGTTGGAGATTATCAGAGCAGCCATGATCACATTGAATGGTGGAGCAGACTTGATGGACAGAATGGCCTACTTTTGCTCCCAAGTCTTATGGTCTTGATTATTGTAAGGACAGAATGCTGAACAGTCATGGAGCATCATTACATGAAGCAAGAGTGTCACAAGCATTGGAGTGAACTCCAAATCAAAAGGATCCCATTAACATTAATGGCATTCTTATTCATCTCTGCACAGACGCTGAGGGAAAATGAAAAGCACTTTAATGCTATTATGAATATAAAATGAATAATGAGCACAGAAAATGATTCAAAATGAGTGTGAATCTACCTTGAGGGTTTCAGCAAAGTCATTACTTTCACATGAATTATTTGAATATGGCGCAGTGATCAGAAAGGGAAATGACAAGTTGTTGAGTTTGTCCACTGCATGTGAACACCCAGCAGCACCACGTTGTGGTCTACCCTCTGCTAAAATATGCCCATTGTGTTGCGGGTATACTGAAGCAATGCTTTCATTATCTATGTTCAGTTCTTGAGCAGTGCAATGATTTTAATCGCAGTAAGAGTAACACTGACCATAAAGTGAAATTGCTTTATTAACTCAGTTTGTTTAACCACATATTCAAGGAGGTTCCTTGAAGAGAGAGTGTACTTTCCACATACCAGCTTGGCTCAGTTCCATCTTCAGGATTATAGGCATGATGTTGGCTCAGCTGGGAGCACTTTCGCCTCTGTTCAAGAACGATGGATCCAAAGCCTTGCTGGACTATAACACAGAAAGAGCTGAACACTCAGCATTTTCAATCATAGAATCCCTACAGTGTGGAAACAGGCCAGTTGGCCCAACAAGTCCACAGTGACCCTCTGAAGAGTAATGCACCCAGACCCATTTTCCTACCTTATTATTCTACATTTACCCCTGACTCATGCACCTAACCTACACACCGCTGAACACTATGGGCAATTTAACATGGTCAATTCACCCAACCTGCACATCTTTGGATTGTGAGAGGAAACTGGAGCACCCGGTGCAGACATGGGGAGAACATGCAAACTCCACACCAACAGTGGCCCATGGCTGGAATAGAACCTGGGTTCCTGGTACTGTGAGGCAGCAGTGCTAACCACTGAGCCACCATGCTGCCCAATGCTGCCAAAACCTTCCAGTAGAACCCTCTCTGCCCCTTCAGGGGAACATTTTGAAACAAATGTCATCTGGTAGGCATCCCTTTGTGGAGCAATCTAGATGAGAGGTCATATTTTCAGGATAAGGGGTGGTAGAATTAAAACAGAGATAAGGAAGAATTACCTCTCTCAAAAAGATATGAATTGAAGAAATTCACTATCCCAGAGTATGGCGGATGAAGGGACACTGAATAAATTTGAGAAGAAAGACAGATTTTTAATTAGTAATGGGTGAAAGGGTTTTGGGGAGAATGCAGGAAAATGGACTTGAGGCCAAGATGAGATCAGCCATGATCATATTAAATGGTGGAGGAGATGCGAGGGGCTGATTGGCCTCCTCCTGCTCCTAGTTCTTATGTACTCTTCAAAGAAAAGCAGGAACTACACTTGACGTCCTGACCAGTTTTCTCCTGGCTGCTGAGATAAGCTTGGAGACAGTGAGGACTGCAGATTCGGGAAAATCAGTGTTGACAAAGAGTGGAGCTGGAGAAAGCACAGCACGTCATGCAGCATCCGAGGAACAGGAGAGTCAACGTTTCAGGCTGGGACCCTTCATCAGGACTAAGCTGATTAACATTATTTATTTATTTACTAACAAATATTCTGTTCACTACTGACAGTAACGGGGGTGGGGGGGTTGGGGGGGTTGTGCTACGCTGAAAGAATTGGAGCGCCTGCTACTTATTGAAAATTATGTGATACTTCTGCTTTGCAGGAGTTAATACATGTCATAAAATAAACAGCAGCACTAATTATACCAAGATATGTCAATGTCTCCATTATAAAGACATACATTCGATTTTTTAATATCATAAAATACCAACTTAAAACCATTAGTTTGTAAATGTGCAGACTATGTGGGCATTTGGATGGGTATATGAATAGGAAGGGTTTGGAGGGATATGGGCCGGGTGCTGGCAGGTGGGACTAGATTGGGTTGGGATATCTCGTTGGCATGGACGGGTTGGACCGAAGGGTCTACTTCCATGCTGTACATCTCTACGACTCTATAAATGTGGCATATCAAGAAGCAGAAAAATAGAATTGGTTGTAGTAGTGCGGTTTGTGTAGATGGGAAATATAAAATTAATGCTTGGGCTATTGCAGGGGTAGTATCCCTAGCTCTGAGCCAAGACATCTGGTTCCATCATCTCCAGAGGAGTGTCAAAGCACATCTGAATAGTTTGATTATGAACATCTACAGTGAATGGCTTATGGTGCCACCACTGGTGGGAGATTGCAACTACCATGCGACTCTTCTACATAAACAGTTACCATTGTTAATAGTGCTACAAGAATTTACAATGGAAACAAACAGAAGACATTTGGCAAAAACATGTATATGGGTAAATTTTTAATACACTGTTGATATATAAACAGATATCCTGCGCTGCTTCTCCAACTGAATTAAAGGATTGTTGGCATTTAGCCTGAAGCATTGAAGAATTATGATGTTTCCAATAGCTCAACATAGCTGAAGTAGAATGTTGAGTTATGGTGTAGTGGTGGTAATGTCACTGGCTCAACTAATGCCCTGGGGACACTGGTCCAAATCCTGCAACAGCAGTACATGGAATATAAGTACAATTAATAAATCTAGATTATAACACTAGTGTCAGTATAGTGACTGTGATAACCATCATCAATTGTCACTAAAAACCCATTTGGGTCAAGAATGACATTTAGGGTGACGAAAATTCCTTGCCCCATCTGATCCACATTTGACTCCAGGGAGACATCAATGTGGTTGACTCTTTATGAACTTCTGCAATGGCCCAACAACAATCTCAATCCGTGGACAATTAGGGAATGAGCAACAAATGCTGGCCTTGTTAGTGACACTGGCATTCCATCAAAGAATAAAATTAGGTTCTGTCGGGTCTTTTGTGTGTAACTTCTGCAGGCCTGAGAGAACATTGCCTGACATATCTTTAAATAAAATGCAGATTTTACCTCCTCTGACCGTGGAAATAAAACTTCGTTTGCATTACTGCAACCGGAGGCTTAACAGTTTTATCACAGTTTTCCTTGGGGTCACAAAAGAAGAGATTTCATACAGAGGATATGAGGTTATATTATTACACAGTGTGTCTATAACTGTGAGAAGACAAAGAACTTGCTTGCAGCTGATTAAGGGTGTATTATAGAGCATTAATTTGCCATTGGCGCAGCAACATAGATGATTGCAGCACCAAATCCCCTGTGCAGTCCATAGCCTGCAGGGACACCATACTTGCCTGCACTGGCAGCATTGATTTTTTTAACATTCCATGAATAGTTGACCTTTATGTATTTGCCCATTTATTTTGTTGGTAATTTTTAAAGAGAATCCATAAATATTTATCATTCCTATGCTGCATATGTTGCTTTCTTCATATTTTAAGATCTGACCAATTTTAAATGATAGCGAGCTAATTTTTAAAATTATATTTTGTTTAATTGAAGGGCCATTTTGATTATTCTGACTAATATCACAATGCATCGGACTGGTCCAAAATGTCACTTTGTTATATGAGAAGGTGATTATGGCCTTGAGTTTCAGTATATTAGTAACATGGATCTTTGTGTTTCTCCTGTTCTGGGACACAGAGGTCTGTTTTTATTCATGCACAAAATGTGAGTGTCATTGTCTGGAGCAGCAATTATTACCCATCCCTAATTACCCAGAGGGCATTTAAGAGTCAACCTCATTGATGTGAGTCTGGAGTCACATGCAGACCAGACCAGGTAAGGATGGCAGTTTCTTTCCAGAAAGGTTTCAGTGACCCAGGTGGATTTTTCTAATAACTGACAATGGTTTAATTGTTATCACTTTCTATTTAGATTTTTTAAAATTAACTTCAAATTCCATCATCTGTTATGAAATTTGAACCCATGATATTACCTGTATCACTGGATTTGTAGTCTCATGCCACTAGGCCATCGCATTGTGAAGAGTAAGTCAAAGGGACTGAGGATGCAAGTCCCAGTGATGGTTGGATGGAGGGGGAGGTAGTCACAGGATGCAGCAGATGGGGCAGGGTCTCTGCTGCAAGTCCAGGAGGCAGGAGGAGATTGACTCTCAACTGGTACCCCACTTCCAGGGGCCAGGTCTGTCGATATACTGACTGCGTGACAGTGAGGATGCCCCCTAGAAGACCACAACCAAGCCCAAAGTCTTTGCGCTTCTCGAATGGCAAGTTCCCTGCCCACCACTGGCCACATACCATCAATTGGGCAGCATGACCATTGACCATTTGATTTGCTTCGGGTTGAGAAGGCCATGCACAAACCTGCCGAGCCCAGCATGATTTGAGGTAGAGGTAGAGTCCATGCCTGCCACTGTCCCATCCAATTAAATGCTGCCCTGTCACCAAACTCACCTTGGGCAAGAATATCAAGTGCCTTGCCAGGAATGATGGAAGCTCCGAATACTTGCTGAAAATTGTTGGGTTTTTATTAGCCAAAGATATGAAGAGATGGTGGGTGGATGTCATTGCCAAGTCCAGCATTTATTGCTCATCTCTGATTGTCCTTGAACTGAGTGCCTAACTAGGCTGTTACTGGTGAGTCATCGACATTGATGTGTATCTGGGATCAAGTGTGGACCAAACTGGGGAAGATAGTGAAAGTGAATTACATTACAGACTCAAATGGATAAATGGCTTCTTCCTGTTCCTATACCCCATCACAGTATGTAAGCACAACCATCATAATTAAGTCTGATTCTGGTCCTACCCTGCATCCAACTGGCCAGCAATCCATACCAGGAACACAGGGGCAACTTTTACATGCAGAGGGTGGTGTATGGAATGAGCTGCCAGAGGAAGTGGTGGAGGCTGGTACAATTGCAACATTTAAAAGGCATCTGGCTGGGTATATGAATTGGAAGGGTTTGGAGAGATAGGGGCCTGGTGCTGCCAGGTGGGACTAGATTGGGTTGGGATATCAGGTCGGCATGGACAAGTTGGACCGAAGGGTCTGTTTCCGTGAAGTACATCTCTATGACTCCTTGATTCTTGTGCCAGCTGATTTAAAGAAATAGCTACTAGAGTTTACCCTCAGAATTAAATGTTAAGATACCAGTCAGTTTTCCCAGCAGTTTCTATCCCTGTATACCTCATCTTAACATACTTTCCAAGTAAGGAATTAGAAAGAGCAACTTGCTCTACCAGACTAACTGCACAGAACAAGCAATAGGAACAGGAGGGTGAATTATGGCCTATTTTAATTAGGAGCGTGAATAATTCTACAAGTGAATTGAACTGGTGTTAAAAATTCCAGTACGGTCAGATTCAGACTGGCACATTACATTTCTTTTAGTGGCCCTGTAAATCTACTCAAATTGGTTCAGTCTGGGTTTGGGCTCTCAGCCAAATTTTATTTGTGTAATCAGTGAGTTGAAAATACCATAGCACCTTTCCTCTAGTGTTCATTGTCCCTGTTATACTGTCAGGAGGGCTGAAATGCAAACACAATCTCTCTATAAGTGAATATCTCTAAAGAAGAAAGTGTTTAAAAAGAAAGGGGATAATGTATTTGAATTAAAATAGAAACATTTGAGGGACACCTGAGCACAATCATTGTAAAACGTGACAAAGAAAAGGAAGCATCCAGCTGACCAAGGCATACTGAAGGAGGAGGCAAAGCTTCATTCAGAATATTCAAATTTTTCTAATCCTCGCCCTGCAATTTCAGGATATGTTTGCACAACTTCTTTTGTAATCAATCCCTGCAAACTGTTAGGTACTGTTTCCTGAATGTAACCATGTTAGTGAAAGATACTGCCACCATCCTTTTTTCAGGTTGGGAGTTAATTGGTCTCATGTGGTAAATAAAAGCCATTTGGTAATCTAATGAGAGTATAGTTTTGCCTCTTAGTCACTAGCTCACTCCTGTATGTGGACAATAAGTGGAAAGTCACATGGATTGTTACTAAGATCAAGGGGGAGCACAGTTTATTGTATGATAGCAACTGGGTACAAATTCCATTGGTTTGATAGATACTGAACATGATTGTCTCCTCTCTGCAGGTGGCAAGATAAATGGTGAGGAGGGGAAGTGATTCAGTGAGTTTATACTGGAGAGAAACTCACCCATTTCTCACCACCTCCACAATTAATTGCTGTGTGAGAAGGACCATGTATGACTTACTCAACACATCAGTGATTAAGTCTCCCACATGCTCAACCAATTACTCAATGTGCCATCTTTCTGTGATCTCCTGCCTCCTTGGCCTGCAGGAAAGATGTTTAGTTTCCCAATGGCCTGCGTGCAGGATTAGGGGACAACCAATTGCACCAATCTAGGGGCAATTGGAGGTGGGGTGGGGGGAGCAAAGGGAGGGCCTCTGAAAAACAGCGTGCCCTTGCTCCTGAGCCTTCCTTCTTATGAATCCCCCATCCTGTGTGGAGAAAAAATAAACAACGTACCTTCTCACCACTGGGCTCCTTGAGAAGTAGGTCATCCACTGGCAAACTGGAGGACATGGATGCTGCTGGTCTCTGATTGGCCTGCAGCTTCAGGTGACTCAGGTTGCTAGTGTTGTGACTGGATGAGATACTAGCCCTCATTTACATGACAGCTGTTTAATGAACTGATTACAGCCAATGTGATGAAACGTCTGAGCAGTGGTTGCAGCCCCTTAGTCACTAGCTCATCCCTGTATGTGGACAACAAGTGGAAAATCACATGAATTGTTACTAAGATCATGGGGGAGACCTTGAAGATAGGAGCATGTCCTTTAGAATCCAGAGCTGATCTCCGACCCAAATCGGAGCATATTAGATAGTGCTGATACATCCATCAGCATTAACTCTTTCAAAGTCAAGATTAGAGTAGTGCTGGAAAAGCACAGCGAGTCAGGCAGCATCCGAGGATCAGGAAAATTGACGTTCCAGGCCAAAGCCTTTCATCAGGAATGATGGCTTTCCTGATGAAGGGTTTATGACCGAAACATTGATTTGCCGGCTCTTCGGATGCTGCCTGACCCACTGTGCTTTTCCAGCACCACTTTAATCTTGACTTTAATCTCCAGCACCTGCAGTACCCATTTTCACCTATTAACTCATTCAAACTCCAACACCTATTAGAGTATCTTACCCCAAGCTGTTTCTCTATTGTTAATATTTATACATTCATGTAATTAATTATATGGACTGCCACCACATCTCCCCACTTTCCCAAAGTCTCTAGGTTCGCACATTTTGATGCTCTGATGGTTTCATTGCTCAACCAGAATATGATTCCCTCAGACTTTGAAGATTGGTTGGTCTTTGGCATGAAGACCATTGACCTAGATTTTGTATCTGGCAGTGTGGGACCTGTGAAGTCCCTTTATACTGAAAGGACTTTTATACATTGAATCTTCGTCACAGAGAGCAGCTGCTCTTTTGAAATGAGCACTTTTTTCTTGCGAAGTATGTTGGATTTCTGAACCAAGCAATGTTGTATTTTTGAGAGCAGGAAACAATCCTCTAATGCCAACACGGATAATCCCAATGAGTTGTGTCTGCTGTTTGGGATCCATTATGGGTCAAGGAAGCTCAGTCTACTGACAACCAGTTATTCGATGACCGATTCCTTAACCAGAATTTTTTGGTTTTTGCATGACTGTCCCTGGAAAAGTTGTGTGAAATACATATAAATTCTTTTCCAGGAGAAAGTGAAGACTGCAGATGCTGGAGATCAGAGTTAAGAGTGCAGTGCTGGAAAAGCGCAGCAGGTCAGGCAGCATCCAAGGAGCAGGAGAATCAAATGAAGTCCACAATGAAGGGCTTATGCCCGAAACATTGGTGCCCCTGCTCCTCGGATGCTGCCTGACCTACTGTGCTTTTCTAGCACCACATTCTCAACATAAATTCTCTTCTGCCTGACATCCTTTATGTTACAGGGTTTCTTATAGCATACCATTAATCTTGAGAGCTATATTTCCTGGACTAAGTAATTGCATTGTTGTATGCTGTGAGCAGTGTTTCTCTAGATATGTGTACTTGTCCCTGTAACAAGCTTAAAATTAGTGAGCTACCTGTTGACATAATAAGCTTCTTGCCAAAACTCTAGACCTGGATCAACTTTTTTCCCCTAGGATTATCTTTAGTTTTTTCTTCCATTGTCGTCTTTTCTACCTCATTAAGTTCTATGTGTGAGGACCTGTTTGACTCTGCATTGCTCTGTAATTGTGTCCTATTTTGACACATCTTCTAGATGTGGCTTATTGTTGTAAAGATGAACCATTCTTTTTTAATGATTGAACAATTCTTGTGCCTGTAAGGTTTCCATCCTCCACAACATCCACATTGCCTCTTGGCATCTGCCATCTAGAGTATCCCTATACTAGCTGCTCAAGTATTGAGTACAGGAGTTGGGATGTCATGTTGCAGCTGTACAGACATTGGTTAGGCCATTTCTGGAAGATTGCGTGCAATTCTGGTTTCCTGCCTATCGGAAGATTGTTGTGAAACTTGAAAGGGTTCAGAAAAGATTTATAACGATATTGCCAGGGTTGGAGGATTTGAGCTATAGGGAGAGGTTGAATAGGCTGGGGCTGTTTTCCCTGGAGCTCAGAGGCTGAGGGGTGACCTTATAGAGGTTTATAAAATTATGAGGGGCATGGATAAGACAAATAGACAAAGTCTTTTCCCTGTGGCGGAGGAGTCCAGAACTAGAGGGCATAGGTTTAGGGTGAGAGGGGAAAGATATAAAAGAGACCTAAGGGGCAACTTTTTCATGCAGAGGATGGTGCATGCATGGAATGACCTGTCAGAGAAAGTGGTGGAAGCTGGTACAAATGCAACATTTAAAACGCATTTTGATGGGTATATGAATAGGAAGGGTTTTGAGGGATATGGGCCGGGTGCAAGCAGGTGGGCTTAGATTAGGTTGGGATATCTGGTTGGCATGGACGAGTTGGACCGAAAGGTCTGTTTCTGTGCTGTACACCTCTTTGACTCAAAGTGTCTCTTTAAAGTTGCTGTTGTTTAAGAACTGGAAAGATTCCACTAATCTCCTTATATAATATAGCTTTCTAAACGACAGCAGGCAGGAAAAGACCATCCAGTTCACCTAGCCTGAGGCACACAGTGTGATATGTCACACTGAATTTTGTTGTTGTATCTGAGGTCCTGATTATAGACCAGAAACCCAGAGATGGTCCCATCTCAGCTGTGAGCAGGACCCCTGGCCAAACATTATCTGTGTCAGACAGCTAATTAGGCATGCTGCCCCTTTAAGGATTCCCACCTAGCCCCAGGAGCAGATGACCAATTGGATGGCTGAAGGCTAAACAGCATCACCAGCAATGCTGGTGGGTGCTGGTACCGCAATTGGAAATAAAGGATGGAATGGGAGCATACTGCCTTCCCAACCAGGCAAGCAGAGTCTGGGAGCACCAGGTTCAGTCTGACAGGTCCTGCCCAGAAGGAGACATGGCTTGGTGAGGGCAGGGGGATTGTTGCTAGAGCGAGCCCCCCACCAGGGGCCACAAAGTTCCTGAATAAAAGGACACCTCATCCCCTTGCTCAAGAAGGCATTCACCTATCAGTTTCCCCATGTAGTGGGCAAAGCCACCAGCATTGAGAAAATGCCAGCAGTGATGGGATTTTGTTGAGCAATTAACTTACCCAATTGGCTTCTTTGGGTGCGAGAGCCAATCCCCTCCTTCCCCCAAAATACCATTGGTGCTAATGCAGAATCATAGAGAATAGCAGCAAGAGTAGGCCATTCAGCCCTTCAAGCCTGCTCCGCCTTTCAATATCATAATGTCTGATCATCCAACTCAGCCCCCTGTTCCTTTTAGCCCTAAGAACTGTATCTAGGACTTGTTGAAAACATTCAATAGTTTGGCCTCAATTGTTTTCTGTGATGGAGAACTCCACAGGCTCATCACTCTGTGGGTGAAAACATTTCTCCTCATCTCAGTCCTCAATGGCCCACTTGGTATCCTTAACCAGTGACTCTTGGTTTTGGAATCCCTGGCTATTGATAACATCCTTCCTGTATTTACCCTGTCTAGATTGTATTAGAATTTTATAGGTTTCAATGAGATCACTCCCTCATTCTTCTAAACTCCATTGAACATAGTCCTAACTGATCCAGTCTCTCTTCATATGTTGACGCGATGGGATGAACACACTATTGAGTGCCCTCATCATTTTCGGGTGTCTCCTACCATCAATGTGTCCCCTCAAGGTCTGGTTCAAATCGAAAGCATTGTGTATCGCGACACATCTCAAACAGTGTAGTCACTTGGTGAGGTGGAAGAAAATAGATTCAAAACTTACACCAATCTGGAGGCAATAAAAAAACTGGGAATTTCTTCTCTAAACCCTCCATCATCTATGACACCCTTCCCCCAGTCACCCAAGCCCTAACAATCCTTTGCAGTTCCTATTTCCAGTAAGAGATCATTTATGATCCATGTGGAAATAAACTCACTCTTAGAGTCGCAGTTATAGAGATATACAGCACGGAAACAGACCCTTCCACCCAACTCGTCCATGCTGACCCAGATATCCCAACCTAGTCGAGTCCCAATCGCCAGCACTTGGGCCATATCCCACTAAACCTTTCCTATCCATATACCCATCCAGATGCCTTTTAAATGCTGTGATTGTACCAGGCTCCACCACTTTCTCTGGCAGCTCATTCCATACACACACCACCCTCTGCATGAAAAACCTACCCTGCAGGTCCCTTTTAAATTCTTCTCCTCTCACCCTAAACCTATGCCCTCTAGTCCTGGACTCCCACACACCAGGGAAAAGACCTTGCATAAAATAATTCGGTAATTTGACCTCCAAAACCACAAGTCTGAAGCTGGTTCTTAAAGTTTGGTTGATCTATGGAACTAGAGGCAGCAGAAAGTCTTAGCATTTAATTTTCCCATGTTTGGTGATTTATAACTTTTGTTCACGTGATACTGACAATCTATTAATTTTTGGCACAATTTGTTTCAAATAGTAATATAGTCCAGTCACTACTTCCAGAAAAGAAATCCATATAGCTTTAGCACTCCTTCAATATTTTAGTGAGGGTGACCAAACTCTAAACTGTTGTATAATTTACTGAGCTCTTTAAAATCCCTTTACAAATAGGCTTTGAAGCACTAAAACCATTTGGAAGAAAGTCTCAAAAATATTGTACAAATTAGCAGTGCCACACTCACTGTGAGAGTTACTCCATTTGTAATTAGAAAGAAAACACATCATTGATCACTCAAACAGAATCAGTTATTACACCACTGTGGGCTTCAGGGCCAGCATGGGAGGTTTATTGATATAATCACCCCTGGTGAGCTGAGATACCATTGTCCAGACAGTGCATTTTCCATTTATAAGAGGTGGGAGACTGTTGGAATATTGCGTGCAATTCTGGTCTCCTTCCGAAAGGAAAGATGTAATGAAACTTGAAAGGGTTCAGAAAAGATTTACAAGGATGTGCCGGGTTTGGAGGATTTGAGCTTTAGGGAGAGGTTGAATAGGCCAGGGCTGTTTTCCCTGGAACGTCGGAGGCTGAAGGGTGACCTTATAGAGGTTTACAAAATTATGAGGGGAATGAATAGGGTAAATAGGCAAAGTCTTTTCCCTGGGTGACAGAGTCCAGAACTAGAGGGCATAGGTTTAGGGTGAGAGTGGAAAGATATAAAAGAGACCTAAGGGGCAACGTTTTCACACAGAGGATGGTATGTGTATGGAATGAACTGCCAGAGGATGTGGAGGAGGCTGGTACAATTGCAGCTTTTAAAAGGCATCAGGATGGGTACATGAATAGGAAGGGTTTGGAGGGATATGACCCATGTGCTGGCAAATGGGACTAGATTAGGTTAGGATATCTGGTCAGCATGGATGAGTTGGATCGAAGACTCTGTTTCTGTGTTGTACATCTCTATGACTCTATAATTCTAAGGCCTAGTAATTCAACTCTTCATGTTTTGAAGCAGAGAATAGTGCTGCAGAATTTTGTATGATGTAAGATAGAGTATTAGCTGTGTAATGTTGCCGCCAACCAATGTGAATTGGAGCAGGATGTACTCAGTTGTCAGGACGTTACAAAGCTGATCCAACTATTGGCCGGAAGTGACTCTGATTTGATCGCTCTTGCAAAGAGCTCAAAAAGGCACAATGAGCCCAATGGCCTCCTTCAGTCTTGTACTAATGTGTCAGGAGTTAACTGATTAACTCTTTCTCACATTGATGTCCTTGTCCTTCACCTACTTCCCCATTCCAATGACGCTCAACACAAGCTTGATGGATATCATCATTTGCTCAAGTATTTTACACCTTCCAGACTCAGCACTGATGTTCAATAATTTCAGAAAGCAAATTCTGGCTTTTGTTTGTTTCTTTTTCTTCGCATGGTTCATATTTTCTGTCATTGTTGTTTTCAGCCAGCAACGTTCCTGCTCTCGCTATGTCTTTTGTTTCTTTGCCTCTTGTTCCAGCACTCTTACAGTCATAGCGTCACAGATATGTACAGCACGGAAACAGACCCTTTGGTCCAACTCGTCCATGCCCACCAGATATCCCAACCCAATCTAGTCCTATTTGCCAGCATTTGGCTCATATCCCTCTAAACCCTTCCTAGTCATATATCCATTCAGACGCCTTTTAAAGGTTGTAATCGTTCGAGCCTCCACCATTTCCTCTGGCAGCTCATTTCATACACACACCACCGTCTGCATGAAATAGTTGGTTTTATATCTTTCCCCTCTCACCTTAAACCTATGCCCTCCAGTTTTGGAATCCCGTACCCTGTGGAAACGATCTTGGCAGGGGAGTTTTCTCTTTGGCTGTGTAATACCAACTCCTCTGTCTTTCAATCTGTCTTTCCTTTCACCCTATTATAGACCCCCTTTATATCCTAGTCCCACTCACCCCTTGATCTAAACCTATCATCTGATGATGGGCCTTGACCTGCGATGTTTACTCAGTTTCTCTCTCTATAAATCCTGCTTGATCTGTTGAGTATTTCAAGGATTTCTGTTGTTTATTTTCCAGATTTCCAGTATCCACAGTAATTTGCTTTGTTTTACTACATGATGAAGCTGTTTGTGTAAATATACGTAACCTTTCTCTTTCTCCAACAGCTGCATTTCTAGAATGAGTACTTGTTTGACCCTGATGTAGTTATGACATCCCAAAAGTTGCTTTACAATTGAAATGTTATTTTTCTTTGAGATAGTAACTCTTGTCCTATTTTTCCTTTGATAGGATGTTGGACCTCAAGTGGCTGGAGCATTTAAAGAAAGACAGATAAAACCCACAGCATTTCGAAAGTTTTATAAAAGGGGTGACTTCCCTATTGCTATGGAACATGACACTAAAGGAAATCGAATCGCCTGGAAGGTTGGTGCAATATTAACTTATGCAACTTTCAAGTAGCATCTCCTGGCAGTAACAAATTTAGCTCATCAATTATTTTGATTGAGTGTTTTAGTAAATGGCACTATAAACACACCCATGAGGCAGCTTTGTCCCACTCTAATGATTAAATTATGTGCTTTGGGAGATGACAGGGTCAGAAGTGGTTTTTGAAAAGCCTTTTTACCCAGCCGTCTATTTCCATTTTTATGAGGATTTTCAAAACTCAGCTATTCCAACCAGTCTATCATTGACAACTGATACGCCTCAGTCTTAGTTCATTGTCATAACTTCATCCTGTACTGCAAGCCATATCTTAGAATGCAACCTTTAATTAGCTAAATAGCTGGGTCATAATTGTGTACTGCCTGTAATCAAGCGTAGAATGTAAATTAAGCTTGGACCGATATTACAACACTTCACTTCCTATGCAGGATTGCTAATGTAATCAGTGACAGACACGTCCCTGTCACTGACTGACCTCCAGCCTGAAATCATTGCGTCTCCTCCATTTTCCCTTGTGAAAGGTTAATTGGTTTAGAAATGAATCGATTAGTTCTACTCTCTAATGCTGTTATTCAGCTTTTACAAAAAATGGTATAACAGAAATCCCTTTTATTAATCCAATTCAGTTTATTTTCTCTCAACAATTTATATCTAAATGTCATGACAGGGGACCACGTTGGAGCATTCTTAAACTGATTAGGAAATTAAAGATTTCATTACTGAGAAAGCTTTTAGAGAAACAGGCTTTTTCCGTATCTTGGAATGCAGACAAAGTCACAAAGCAATAAATCTTTAAGTGAGCAATGTATGTTTTAGAACCTATAATAAATAGCTTCTTGTTAGCTTATTCAGATTTTGCATAAAATGGATGAAGTTAATAAATTCTAATTTTGAATCATTGTCTTTCAGAATATTAATATTTATAATTTATTTGACTAATCTTACATACAAAATATACAGTTAAGGAATACATGCAATTAATAACAAGAACTTATATTTATGTAATACCTTTAACATGATGAAATGTCCAAAGTTGCTTTGCAAGAAGGTTATAGAGGAGCATTTGATACCAGGCCGCATGAGGTGACAGTAAGGCTTAAGGCTGAAAGGTCAGCAAGGAAGCATTTTAAGGCAGAACAGAGACTTGGAGGGGCAGTAATGGGTAGACCAAAAACTCCAGAGCCTGGGGTCCACTACCATCAGTAGTCGAGCAATTTAAAATCGAACAAATACAAGAGGCCGGAGTTATGGGAGCAGGCATATGACTGAGGGTTGTGAACTGTACAGTAGTCCCCCATAACCACGAGGGATACATTCCAGGACCTACTGCAGATAGGTGTAAACCCATTCATTTCAATGGGAAATGTACCTTCCCAGCAGCCTCCTCATCCCTGATTCTGGAACGTTCCCTTTTATACACTCGGGCCACAGTAAACCACGGGTAAGTGAAAGGGTTGCCCTGTATTCTGTTAAGCTGCCTGGCAGAAGGTCAGCCTAGATATATCCACACATGCCAGAGCCATAGGTGGTCCCTTTAAAATTACTACACACACACACTCACAAATGCATGCACATGCACGTGCATACACACACGCACAATGCTCACACACACACACACACAAAACTCTTTCACACACACGCACATACACATAGCGCTCACACACAACACTCACACACACACAACTCTTTCACACACACACAAATTCTCACTCACACACATGTAACACACACACAACACTAACACACACAAACACACAACACTCACACACACATGCAACACTCTCACACATACACGCTCACACACAACACTCACTCATACACCTGCAACACTCTCTCAGACACATACAACACTCACCCACTCACACATACGCAGCATACACACACATACACTTACACACAATTCTCACACATGCAACACACACACACATGCAACACACACACAGAACACTCACTCACACTTGCAACACTCACTCACACACGCACACACACACACAACATTCACACACGCGTGCGCACACACACACACAACATTCACACACGCGCGCACACACACACAACATTCACACACGCGCGCACACACACACATTTCTCATGAATTTGGAAGAATACATGTTCAAGAACATTGACTGGGGACTGCCGACAGACACATAGATGGCAGAGGGGAGATGGATTTTTCCAGCTCCGAAATGCTGGAAGTGGAGTTGGTGATCTGGAGGTGTTGTATTGGAATGGCAGTCCAGCACATTCAACAGCCGTTAGTGGGAGTGGGAGTGGGAGTGTAACATAGTCATGGGAATTGATTGAATGCCTACTGCCTGGAGGCAGGGAGCCATCGGAATTATTGGTGAGCCCCCTTTACGTGTGGCAGTGGCACCAGCAGCATTTTGCTGGCATCAGAGTGAATCTCCATGGAGGGGAGAGGCTGCCAACTCCGGGGTTGGGGGGGGCGGGGGCGCGCAGAGGTTCATCCCAACAAAGAGGGTGACTAGCAGCCCCAGAGATTCAATTGGGTGAATCTCCTTTGATGCGAGGGACCCTCTACCTTTTTACCCCTTTGAAATACTTTGTTATCTTTCAGCCTTTGTGTGGAGGTGCCCCTGTAGTCACCGTCTCGTTCCAGCAGCACATCCAACACCCTCAGTACGTCACTTCAGGAAAAATAGCTCCACTGGACTGGCTCTGAATGTGGAGTCCAATTTCGGTCTCTCTGACAGAGTTCCAAAGTGCACAGAATAATCCATCCCAGGGACTCAGCAATAACTGTCCCGAAGGGTTGTTATTTTATCAAAGATTAAGATCAGATCTGTAATGTTATTTTTTGTTTGAGCTTTAAGTCACAGTTGAACATATTAATTTTTCCAATTTTGGGCTTGCGCATCAGACTTGCAGTAGGAACATCCCCAGAACCATCAATCGCACAGCTGCAATCCTTGCCACTAGTTGAAAACCAGATTGGAGGAGAACGGAGTTACCATTGTACCATCTTAAAGGGCACAAAATGTACATACGGGCAAGAATTTATAACCTCATCCACCTTTTCCTGAGAAGTTTCTCTGAACTCCTCTGACACACCATCCTGAAAGTGCAGACTAAATATCATGAAGCGACAAACACAGATAATCATTAAATCTCTGACATTGCAGAATTCATTATTTGAAAGCATAGCTACATCTAGCCCCCAAGCCATGTTTCCTTAAATAGTTCAAGAAATTCCCTGCCAATGACTGAGGGAGTTCCTTACCCAGACACTCGACAAGAACGCCACGCAGCAGAATATAAGAAAGGCTTGTGTAGAGGCAAATCAGGATGAAATTATCAGTAGCAGAGAATCATGAAGTGTATCACTTAAATGATAGCAATTTCCTCAATTATAATCCCGACAGTGTGGAAGCAGGTCATTCAGCCCATTACCCTCACCAGCCTTCCAAAGAGCATCCCACCCAATCCCTGTACTCCTACATTTACCATGGCTAACCCACCTAGCCTACACATCCACCTGAAGGACACCTCTTTGGACTGTGGGAACCAAGGCACCCGGAGAAAACCCAAGCAGACACGAGGAGAAGGTGCCAACTCCACACAGGCAGTCGCTCAAGGCTGGAATCAAACCTAGGTCCCTGGCACTGTGAGCCACTCTTTTCACTGCATGTTGATAAGTACACTGAGGGATATTATTTTCACAATCTGATGTTGAGAACAGCAAAATGTTACATTCCAGCCTCACATAGAATTTCCAAATTTTAATTGTGCATGAAGAATAATACATGATGCCAATATTGAGAATCTTTCTTTCGTTGTTGTGACTTCTTGTTCTGCAAACAGGCTGAAGTTCTGTATCCGCTCTCACTCGCACCCCCAAGTAATTTCTTTACAATCCTGTTTTCAGCAGTGTTTACCCAGATGGAACGTCAACCTGCTCCTTTCCCTCACAATGTCTCAGATACTCATACTGATGTCAAGGGCTGACTTAAGAATATCCCAGTTACTCTTCTTATTTTCCAGAATCCATTAAGTTTTTTAAATTCATTAATGGGATGTGGGCACTGCTGGCTAGGCCACCATTTATAGCCCTTCACTAATTGTCCAGAGAGCAGTTAAGAGTCAACCACATTGCAATGTATTGCAATGCAGACACAATTTTATACAAAGCAGGCTTACAATTGTCAGTAAAACAGATTTCCAGAACTCAAGCGTTTAGTTCTGGAAAATCATTGACTTAGCAGAGACTTGTTTGAGATCTTTCAAAATGATCCATTGTGGATAAATTGTGTTGAGTGCCATAGCATAGAGAGCACCCTGGTCAAGTTCCTAAGCTGCATTACCAAAGGAACTAAGTTGAATATGAGGAAGCATTTGTTCTTTGCACAGGAGTGGTGACCTATGGAGCAAGTTGCCTGTAACTGTCTGTTTTCAGCATTTACAGAGCAGCTGGATTTTCAATGTAACCACATATGGAGCTGAGGTTGACAATGGGACCTGTGTCTTGCCATTCTTTGTGAACTTGTGTGACCAACTTGGGGGCAAAGAGGATTTTTTGTTGCCCCTCCTGAGTGATTGTATAGCTGCTGCCTGCCCCTGTAGATGTACTTGTCTGGATATTAACTTGCTTATGCCTAGAAGACAGTGGACCAGTTGGTTTTCCTCCATTTTTCACTCAAATATCTTCATACCTTGGATACCTTGATTCCACATCAGCAGAATTTTCTTCAAGGTGCCAGTTGAGTCTGAATCAAGGTTCTTCCCTTGAGATTTCTTTACAAAATAGAAGTTTTTGTAAAGCATTTTGTTAATGCTTCAGAATTATAAATGAACACTCTCAATTGCTCATTGCTAGAGGTAAATAGTTTGTTTACTTTAACACATTGATGCAGCCTTTACTATTTTGAAGGACTGAAGTATGCCTCCTTTCAGTTCACTCCCCAACAGTGAAAAAGTAGCCTCTTCAGCCTTGACTCAGAACGTAGTCAATGTTCTCTGACATTTTAGAATATTGCAATCCGATTTAGATTGGCTTACCTAAATTAGCATTCTTGATCTCCAAAATGTCTACATAGTCGATCTCCCATTGCTCCCCAATATCTGCTTTGCCTTATTAATTAAAAGGCTCATATTGATCATTTATATAAATCGTTTGGATGTGAGCATAAGAGGTATAGTTAGTAGGTTTGCAGATGACACCAAAATTGGAGGTGTAGTGTACAGCGAAGAAGGTTACCTCAGAATACAATGGGATCTTTATCAGGTGGGCCAGATAAATGTGAAGTGCTGCATTTTGGGAAAGCAAGTCTTAGCAAGACTTATACACTTAATGGTAAGTTCCTAGAGTGTGTTGCTGAACAAATACACCTTGGAGTGCAGGTTCATAACTCCTTGAAAGTGGAGTCGCAGGTCGATAAGATAGCGAAGAAGGCATGTAGTATGCTTTCCTTTATTGTTCAGAGTATTGAGTACAGGAGTTGGGAGGTCATGTTGCGGCTGTACAGGACATTGGTTAGGCCACTGTTGGAATATTGTGTGCAATTCTGGTCTCCTTCTTATCAGAAAGATGTTGTGAAATTAAAAAATAATTCAGAAAAGATGCTGCCAGGGTTGGAGGATTTGAGCTAGAGGGAGAGACTGAACAGGCTGGGGCTGTTTTCCCTGGAGTGTCGGAGGCTGAGGGGTGACCTTATAGAGGTTTATAAAATCATAAGGGGCATGGATAAGGTAAATAGATAAAGTCTTTTCCCTGGGGTGGGGGAGTCCAGAACTAGAGGGCATAGGTATATGATGAGAGGGGAAAGATATAAAACGGACCTACGGGGCAACTTTTTCATGCAGAGGTGGTACGTGTATGAAATGAGTTGCCAGAGGAAGTGGTGGAGGCTGGTACAATTGCAACATTTAAAAGGGTATATGAATAGGAAGGGTTTGGAGAGATGGGGCCTGGTGCTGGCAAGTGGGACTAGATTGGGTTGGGATATATGGTCAGCATGGACGGGTTGGACTGAAGGGTCTGTTTCCATGCTGTACATCTCTATGACTCTATGACTCAATGTTATCAGAGATTGATCTATATTCGGTCCCAGAAGCTCAGCAGCAAAAACTCATTTTGTAACAGGTGATATTCATTGTTCCCCATTACTAAGTAATAACTATCACACTGGCTTTGATTGTACATTAAATTGTACTTGCCATAAATTGACCCAGCGTAACATCTCGGAAGATTTTCTTTCTACCCATCGACTGACCAGAGAGTCCTGTGCTATCAGCAATATTATAATTAAAGTCACTAAATTGCTAAGTTTGAAGCAGAATTATTAAACTCTACAAATATTAACAGCGCACCCAAGAGGTAGAGCTATAGCATCATGGAGTTATAAAGCACAGATACAGGCCCTTTGGCCCAACTCATCCATATCGCCCAGGCTTCCTAAACTGAACTGCACATATCACTCTAAACCTTTCCTATCCATGTACCTGTCCAAATGTCTTTTAAATATTGTAATTGTACCAGCCTCTATCACTTCCTCTGGCAGCTCATTCCATATACCCATCACTCTCTGTGTGAAGAAGTTGTCCCTCAGGTCCTTTTTAAATCTTTTCCCTCTCACCTTAAACCTATGCCCTCTATTTTTGGACTCCCATACCCTGGGAAAAAGACATTGTCTGTTCACCCTATCCATGCCCCTCATGATTTTATAAAATTCTATAAGATTACCCCTTAGCCTCTGATGTTCCAGGGAAACAAATCCCACTTTACCCACCCTCTCCTTATAACGCAAACTCTCCAGTCTCGGTAGCATCCTTGTAAATCATTTTAGCACCCTTTCCAGTGTAATAACATCCTTCCTATAGCAGGGTGACTAAAATTATACATAGTACTCCAGAGATGGCCTTACCAAAGTCTTGTAAAGCTGTGACATGATGTCCCAACTCTTTATTCAATACTCTGGCCAATGAAGGCAAGTCTGCCAAATGCAGCCTTCACCACCCTGTCTACCTGTGACACCACTTTCAAGGAACAATGTATCTGCACCCCTAGGTCTCTCTGATCAACAACAGTCCCCAGGGTCTTGCCATTAACTATGTAAGTCCTACCCTGCTTTGTCTTTTCAGAATACAGAACCTTGGTATTTATTTAAATGAAGTGCCATCTACTGTTCCTCAGCCCACTGGCTGAGTTGATCCAGGTCCTGTCTTCTGTTAGTCAGAGTTCTTCATTGTCCACTATGTCATCCACCAACATACTAACCATGCCCCCATATTCTCATCCAAATTGTGTATATAACGGAAGAGCAACAGTGAACCTAGCGCCGATTCTTGCTCCACACTCCTGAGGCCATGCCTCCAGTCTGAACAATAGACCTCCACCAGCACCCACAGTCTCCTGCCATCCAGCCAATTTTGTATCCAGTTGGCAGCTCTCCCTGGATCCCATGTTTTCAACAACATCAAACAAAGCATAACTTATTTCATCCTTAAGTTAATTTCTTGCACGCATCTCATATTTCTAAATCACATTTGTTCTGGAATAAATCCATATGGAATTCTGTGTGCTTCTTTTTTCCCAGGCAGATTCCTTCCCACACAGTGCAATTACTCAATGACAGCAATTTTTTTAAACTTGCTCTGATTATAAAATAATTCCAGTATCTTTCTATGGTGAAACAAGAGATCCTTCCAAAACTGTAATCTTTAAATGTTCGTTATAAGTGTCCAGTTGCCTGTCTGTAAGCACGTTTCCTCTAAGTGTTTGGATCACTGGCCTTTAATCACTGGGGTCATGGCTTATTTTCTTTTGGAATTGTAAGAATAACATCTGCTATCCTTTAATCTTCTGTACTTTCCCAGTACTTAAGGAGCTTTGAAAAATAGACACCAAAGAAAACATAGTTAGCGTCTTCCTTCAATTCTTACTTGCAGCTTTTTGGTTATTTAGTCTGTGCAGTTTAATATGAATGAATAGCACATTCTGTCACCTCATGTGCAATGAGTGGAATCAGTCTGTAGTTCACCTTTGTAAAAAGAACTTTTTCAATAATTACCATATTCTATTTGTCTGTATTAATTTTGTCCGGTTTAGTTACCCATGATTTGATTTTCTTTATAATGTAAAGATTGCTATGAAACCCTTCTCAAACTCTCTGAGTTGTTCCACTCTTGGTCGTGAATCTCCTTGTAGTGCTCAGGCAATGCCCATGACTGCAGGTTCAGCACCATAGCAGGAAAACGGGGCGAGGTGAGAGGCAGGGAGATCAGATCTTATTTATGAGACTCAGACTGCAAGACCACTTTAGGAATTTGCTCGGTACAGTACACAACACAGTTGGACACACGCTGCCAAAGAAGCATTGGTTCCCCAACAAGCTGAAGGAATTCAATCTCCAGGTAACAGGAGGCAAACATGTCTCAGGCTGTCAGAAGTTCGAACCTTTAGTAGGGAACCCCAGGAGGTCTGGTTAGCTGAATTTCAGTGGGATGTGCTGGGTGCTGTCCTGCAGCAATGATACACACAAGAATGATGTGCCTTATAGATCATTTCGAATTGGTGTATTTAGGCTTGAACTCAAAATAGCAGCTCAGACATTACGTTGTCAGACTAGTAATCCAACTGGGCATAATAATCCAGGGAACATAAATTCAAATCACATCACTACAATACAAAAGTGGGAAGGTTTGCCTTCAATTATTGTATGCAGAGCATTGGCAAGACCACGTCTGGAGTGCAACATACAATATCGGTCTCCTTATTTCGGGAAGGTAGTAATTATGCTGGAAGCAATTCAGGAAAGGATTACTAAACTAATATCTGGAATGGGCAGCTGCCTTATAAAGAAAGGTTATACAGGCTAGGTTTGTATCCACTGGGTGTTAGATGGATATGAGGAAACTGAGTCTTTGAATATTTTTAAGGCAGAGATTAGAAACCCTAGTGTGGAAGCAGCCCATTAAACACATACTAACTCTCTGAAGATTATCCATCCCAGTCCCAACCTCTCCCTGTAACCTTGCATTTCCCATGGCTAACCCACCTAGCCTGTACATTATGGGACAAGTTAGCATGGCCAATGCACCTAGCTCACACATCTTGGGCGTGTGGGAGGAAACCAGAGCACCAAGAGGAAACCCAAACAGACACGTGGAGATTTACAAGCTCCATACAGACAGTCACCCAAGGGTGCATCACTGGGGACAGTAGCAATGTCCCAACCTATGGTCCAGGAGGCCAGTGTTCAAGTCTCACTTGCTCCTGAGATGTGTAATGACATGTTGATTAGAAGATAATATGTAAAACGCATGCGGCAAGTATTCTTGTGACACAGTGGTAGTGTCCCTACCTCTGAGACAGGGTTCATGTTTTCAAGTCTCACCCACTCTAGAGATGTGTATTAGCATCTCTGAGCAGTTTGGTTAGGAAGTAGAAAACACACATGTTCCCATCATAAGCCAATCCCAATACAGAGGATAATATTTTAATATACAAAGCAGCTGCAAATATTCTTGTGAAACAATGGTAGTGTCCCTACCTCTAAGCCAGGATACCCAGGTTCAAGTCCCACAAAGTCCAGAGGTACATAATAATATCTCGCAACAGGCTGATTAAAACAAATCAACAAAATAGCTGGAGAAGCTCAGGAGGTCTGGAGAGAGAAACACAGGTAAAGTTCAAGTCCATTCTGAATCTTACCTCTAGTGGTAGTGTCCTTACCTCTGGACCAGGAGGCCCAGGTTCAAGTCCCATTTGTTCCAAAGATGTGTAACAATATCTCTAAGCAAGTTGTTTAGAAAAAAATCTGCACAAGAAAATTACTGTATTTCCATAGGAAGGGGAGTTGGCTTCTATTGAACAGTGAAAGTAAGTGGATAACTAGCGTTGATTGAAAAGTTCACACAAAATATAAAATCCTCAGGCTGGAATCCAACTGTCCACCAATCCTCCAGCTTTGGTTTGAACAGAGGCAGGACAAGGGAAACATCTCACAGGGCACAGCCCAGATCCTACCATCTCCAGCCTGCTTACTTCCACTTCCTTCAAATTGTTGATTTTTATCTTTTGGAGACCATGAGTTTCAGCAGGGAATAGGCAGTACAATGAGGTTAAATGCTTATATTGCACAGTTTGTAGGTCAGAAGGATTAAGAACTTTTTAAAAATCGTAAACCCAACTGAGGGTACTTGAATGTCTTCGTGCCCGAACCAGCCCCTGGCAAACCTTTGATGTCCACTTTCTCTTCCCTCACTCACCCCCAGTTTGAAGAGCCTGCAGTTAGGCAGGATGTCTATTCCTAAAGCCGTGCTGCCATTGAATTCAACGTAATGTCCGGTGAAGAGATTCTTCAAAGTTTCCAGTCAGAATAGCACCCCAAAAACTTATCCACTCTCTACTCCCTTTGTGTAAATATTGGGAGCTAGGGATTTGAGTTCCCCATTGATCGGATACTGACTGGAGCTGCAGTGAAATATTTTGAGGTTTTTCAAACAATTAAGATTTGAGATAGACAGACATAAATTGTTAACTTTAATTACGTGAGTCTGAAATGAGAAGGAGTAATTGCAGATTTTAGATCTAAGCAACTCTGAGGTGATGTCTGACAAAACATCTTCATCCAAAGAGGAGTGAAATTCCAGAACCTTCTCCTCCAGAAATCCCTGATTGATGGAATTTGATTAGGCGAGGGAATTCAGAATACTAAAGGCCTGCAGCCAGGTGGAGTTAAACTCCTAATCAGCCATGAGAAAACTAATGAACACAAATCATCAAAATAAGCAACACAGCTTGATTAAACATCCAAACAAAGCACTGGAGGCTGTTTCTACAGAAATAGAAATCAACACAAAGAAATTCCTAATGTTATGGTTAAACCACACTTAACTGAACTTTCCGCAGTCCTTGGACTGGATTTTCACTGTTGGGGAGAGGGAGTGCATGGGGTGAAGGAGGGTCTGAAATAGGTGATATGACAGACCCATCTTAAGTTAAAGGTTCCCACTTACTGTAACCTACTGTCAATCCAGGGAGGTGGTTGCATGATGGGGTAAGCCCATTGATCCAAGATTATGGTTGGGTGCAGGGTGAGAAAGCTTCAGGGTAGGCTAGTTGGAAGGCCTAACTCAATTCTCTGGGCATTAGTTCCAGCTGCTTCAGACGCTGTTTAAGCTCTGTAGCCTTCAGCCAATGCACCACCCTCCCCAACCCTCTATGTCACTTCAAACTACCATGTCTTGTCTGTGCCAACCCGTCCATCTATATCATCTTCTCACTCCTTCACCCAGGGTCCAACATGGACAGAGCTTAGGGGCCACACAGAGATTGGCTACTAGATTACTTACGGTTTGGAAACAGACCCTTCAGCCCAACAAGTCCACACCGACTCTCCGAAGAGCAACCCACCCAGACCCATTCCCCTATAATTACCCCTTCACCTAACATTACGGGCAATTTAGCATGGTCAATTCACCTAACCTGGACATCTTTGGATTGTGGGAGGAAACCGGAGCACCCGGAGGAAACCCACATAAGCACGGAGAGAATTTGCAAACTCCACGCAGACAGTTGCCTGAGGTGGGTATTGAACTCAGGTCTCTGGTGCTGTGAGGCAGCAGTGCTAACCACTGTGCCACAGTGCCGCCAATTAGATAGACCCCCCCACTTCGACCATTCTTAATCCGACACCACCTGGTCACCAAAAATTGTCCCATTCTTGAAATAAATTTCAAATTTCTTTTGAAGACAAACCTTCCTTTTTTCAGTCTCTACATCAAAGACATCAATTGCTTTTTAAACCAGCAATCAAACTGTGAATTCAGAAACCCTTGTTGAGAAAACTGTTGGCTTTTGAAACTCAGCCAAGTATTCATAATGACTTAATAACAACCTTTGGAAAAATGCCAACTCTATTAACATTCCATGAACAGATTTATTTTGTTTTTCTAAGCTATACCAGATCTCCTGTCAATCAAAGCAGGATTATAAAGGATATTTTAATGCTCAGTAATAAGTTCGGCATTTTTTTACATGTTTAACAAGCAGGGGATTGAAATTAAAAAGTGATGTCATCACACTTTAAAAAGCAGACATGGTCCACTCATCTAGAGTAGGTAAATCTACTGCATATATTCAGGACTCCCACATATAGGAATAAGATCTTTGGACAGGCTAAAATTGTAACTCAGTACTGAGTTCAATTGACCATGTTGAGTTCAGATTTCCCTTCGGTAAGAAGCACATCTTCTCCTATTCACCTGACAGAAAAAATGGTCATTTTGTTAATCTACATCCAGGTATGTTCTACCCACCATATTTAAAGGTCTGCAAAGTCTGGATGGCCCATAGAAATCTACCCCTGGACTCTATTGCAAACTGAACATAGAACCACTAGAAAAATATAAACATCACACGTGGTCACCAATTAGGAAAGACAAAAATAGGCTGAGGTTCTATCGCTAGAAAGGGGAAGGCTGGCGGCGACACTTTTGAGGTTGTTAAGATCATGAAGGCATCTGATGAAGTCTAATAAAAGGAGATGATCCCCCAAAACTAGGGGATCATAATTAAGACAGTCACTAATAGTTCCAACAAAAGCTCCAAGAGAAATGTTTTTACCCATACAGTGATGAAAAAGTCAACCTCATTCTAGGGTAGAGTATGTGTGACACCTCATTCCAGGACAGAGTATGTACAACACCTCATTCCGGGATAGAATGTGTACGACAACTCATTCCGGGACAGAGTTGTGTGACACCTCATCCCGGGATAGAGTGTGTACGACACCTCATTCCGGGATAGAGTATGTGTGACACCTCATTCCGGGATAGAGTGTGTACGACAACTCATTCCGGGACAATCACCTGATGAAGGAGCGTTGCTCCGAAAGCTAGTGTGCTTCCAATTAAACCTGTTGGACTATAACCTGGTGATGTGTGATTTTTAACTTTGTACACCCCAGTCCAACACTGGCATCTCCAAATCATTCCGGGATAGAGTGTGTGTGACACCTCATTCCGGGATAGAGTGTGTAGGACACCTCATTCCGGGATAGAGTGTGTGTGACACCTCATTCCGGGATAGAGTGTGTAGGACACCTCATTCCGGGAGAGAGTGTGTGTGACACCTCATTCCGGAATAGAGTGTGTAGGACACCTCATTCCGGGAGAGAGTGTGTGTGACACCTCATTCCGGGATAGAGTGTCTAGGACACCTCATTCCGGGATAGAGTGTGTGTGACACCTCATTCCAGGATAGAGTGTGTGTGACACCTCATTCTGGAAAAGAGTGTGTGACACCTCATTCCGGGATAGAATGTGTGTACGACTCCTCATTCCGGGATAGAGTGTGTAGGACACCTCATTCCGGGATAGAGTGTGTGTGACACCTCATTCCGGGATAGAGTGTGTAGGACACCTCATTCCGGGATAGAGTGTGTAGGACACCTCATTCCGGGAGAGAGTGTGTGTGACACCTCATTCCGGAATAGAGTGTGTAGGACACCTCATTCCGGGAGAGAGTGTGTGTGACACCTCATTCCGGAATAGAGTGTGTAGGACACCTCATTCCGGGAGAGAGTGTGTGTGACACCTCATTCCGGGATAGAGTGTCTAGGACACCTCATTCCGGGATAGAGTGTGTGTGACACCTCATTCCAGGATAGAGTGTGTGTGACACCTCATTCTGGAAAAGAGTGTGTGTGACACCTCATTCCGGGATAGAATGTGTGTACGACTCCTCATTCCGGGATAGAGTGTGTGTACGACACCTCATTCCGGGATAGAGTGTGTGTGACACCTTGTTCCGGGATAGAGTGTGTGTACCACACCTCATTCCGGGATAGAGTGTGTGTGTACCACACCTCATTCCGGAACAGAGTGTGTGTGACACCTCATTCCGGGATAGAGTGTGTGTGACACCTCATTCCAGGATAGAGTGTGTACGACAACTCATTCCGGGACAATCACCTGATGAAAGAGCATCGCTCCGAAAGCTAGTGTGCTTCCAATTAAACCTGTTAGACTATAACCTGGTGTTGTGTGATTTTTAACTTTGTACGCCCCAGTCCAACACCGGCATCTCCAAATCATTCCGGGATAGAGTGTATGTGACACCTCATTCCGGGATAGAGTGTGTAGGACACCTCATTCCGGGATAGAGTGTGTGTGAGACACCTCATTCCAGGATAGAGTGTGTAGGACACCTCATTCCGGGACAGAGTGTGTAGGACACCTCATTCCGGGACAGAGTGTGTAGGATACCTCATTCCGGGATAGAGTGTGTAGGATACCTCATTCCGGGATAGAGTGTGTACGACACCTCATTCTGGATACAGTGCGTGTGACACCTCATTCCCGGATAGAGTGTGTGTACCACACCTCATTCTGGGACAGAGTGTGTGTACCACACCTTATTCCGGGATAGAGTGTGTGTGACACCTCATTCCGGGATAGAGTGTGTGTGACACCTCATTCCGGGATAGAGTGTGTGTGACACCTCATTCCAGGATAGAGTGCGTGTGACACCTCATTCCGGGATAGAGTGTGTGTGACACCTCATTCCGGGATAGAGTGTGTGTGACACCTCATTCCGGGATAGAGTGTGTATGATACCTCATTCCGGGATAGAGTGTGTGTACCACACCTTATTCCGGGATAGAGTGTATGTGTACCACACCACATTCTGGAAAAGAGTGCGTTTAACATCTCATTCCGGGATAGAGTGTGTGTGACACCTCATTCCGGGATAGAGTGTGTGTGACACCTCATTCCAGGACAGAGTGTGTGTGACACCTCATTCCAGGACAGAGTGTGTAGGACAACCCATTCCAGGACAGAGTGTGTGTGACACCTCATTCCGGGATAGAGTGTGTGTGACACCTCATTCCAGGACAGAGTGTGTAGGACAACTCATTCCAGGACAGAGTGTGTGTGACACCTCATTCCAGGACAGAGTGTGTGTGACACCTCATTCCAGGACAGAGTGTGTGTGACAACTCATTCCGGGATAGAGTGTGTAGGACAACTCATTCCGGGACAGAGTGTGTGTGTCACCTCATTCCGGGACAGAGTGTGTAGGACAACTCATTCCGGGATAGAGTGTGTAGGACAACTCATTCCGGGACAGAGTGTGTGTGACACCTCATTCCAGGGCAAAGTGTGTGTGACACCTCATTCCGGGACAGAGTGTGTGTGACACCTCATTCCAGGACAGAGTGTGTGTGACAACTCATTCCGGGATAGAGTGTGTAGGACAACTCATTCCGGGACAGAGTGTGTGTGTCACCTCATTCCGGGATAGAGTGTGTAGGACAACTCATTCCGGGATAGAGTGTGTAGGACAACTCATTCCGGGACAGAGTGTGTGTGACACCTCACTCCGGGACAGAGTGTGTAGGACAACTCATTCCGGGATAGAGTGTGTAGGACAACTCATTCCGGGACAGAGTGTGTGTGACACCTCATTCCAGAATAGAGTGTGTGTGACACCTCATTCCAGGACAGAGTGTGTAGGACAACTCATTCCGGGATAGAGTGTGTAGGACAACTCATTCTGGGACAGAGTGTGTGTGACACCTCACTCCGGGACAGAGTGTGTAGGACAACTCATTCCGGGACAGAGTGTGTAGGACAACTCATTCCGGGACAGAGTGTGTAGGACAACTCATTCCGGGACAGAGTGTGTGTGACACCTCATTCCGGGACAGAGTGTGTGTGACACCTCACTCCGGGACAGAGTGTGTAGGACAACTCATTCCAGGATAGAGTGTGTAGGACAACTCATTCCGGGACAGAGTGTGTGTGACACCTCATTCCGGGACAGAGTGTGTGTGACACCTCATTCCGGGATTGAGTGTGTGTGACACCTCATTCTGGGATAGAGTGTGTAGGACACCTCATTCCGGGACAGAGTGTGTGTGACTCCTCATTCCGGGATAGAGTGCGTAGGACAACTCATTCCGGGATAGAGTGTGTAGGACACCTCATTCCAGGATTGAGTGAGTACAACACTTCATTCCAGGATAGAGTGTGTGTGACACCTCATTCCAGGATAGGGGCTTTTGACAAATCGCTTGGTTATATTTAAGGGGATTCTCGCGAAATGCACGAGAGAAAACGGATTATGATAAATCGTTCAGGTTAACCAAAGTAAAATGGGTAAGATTTCAACGCACAAACCAGTTGGGCCAAATGGCCAGTTTCTGTACTGTAAAATCCTACATAATGCATTTCAGCACATCAGTTTCCATTGCCTTGGGCTGGAGGTCCAGTGAGTGTTGTAGTTTGAAACTAAAAGGAAGGCAAATGACCCAGAAATTCAGGTGAATTAATTTGGGTAATAAACTCAAAGTAAACATTCTGATACATCATGCTGCAAACCAAAAGTCATGCATAGCTAGATGTTTGTAGAATAAACAAATGGTGAACATTCAGCAAAGCAACAGTCTAGCTATAATATAGATGTCACAATCTGGCAGCTAATTTAGAGTTTTAGATGACCATCACTGATATGTGCTTGCTGAACTTGTGGTCAACATAAGGTAAGTTTCTGCCAACATCCTCCTATTAGGTCAGAGTCTACAGGGTTTGCATTGTCTGGTGCGTATGACACAAAAATACTTGATCGTCTGTGTTCTGGGAGGTGAGCATTTGTTGCTTGTTGGAGTGGGCCATCCCTGTGATTTAACTCCACCTTTTATAACTGTGTTCCTATAAGTGAACCTGGTCCTCTGTGGATGGACCAGGCCTCTATGGAGACTGAACACCGGTGTATGTGCTGTTGGGTGTGCATTCACTGCCTTCAGGATTGGAGTCTGCACATTGGAATGGACTCTGCCCTCGGTTGTAGACTCTGTTTCTGGCAATGCACTCTGCATACTGGAGTGGACTCAATTCCTGGGAATGGGCTCTGCATTCTGAAGAGAACTGTTAATCATAATGGACTCAGTACACTAGAAGGGACTCTGATTGTTAATAATTGACTTTGTCTTGTTGCTTCTTGGGATTATCGCCTGCACTGTCTTGTGTATCTGGGTCTGGCAGGCCTCACTGTGAACTAGGAGACTCATAGGTCGTCCTGAAAGCTGTCACCTTGGGAGCCGGAGTGTGGGTAGGCCATCCTGTGAACCTGAAGGCTGTTCCGTAAACCAAAGGGTGGGTAGGCCATCCTGATGCCGGTTGCCCCGAGAGCTGAAAGGTAGGTAAGATGTTCTGAGCGCTGTTGTCCCAAGAAGGGGTAATCAGGATGGACTGTCCTAGAGGTGGTCAGAGAGGCCGAAAGCCAGAAGGCCTATGGGCTTCCCTGTGCGGCGTTGTCCCAGGGAAGGGGACGGGCTGTTCTAAGCATGGCCCAGACATCTGTCAGGGCAGTCCACAGGCACATCAGGGTGGGCAAGAGCCAGATGGTACATATGGGCAGACTGAGAGCTGAAAGGCTGGTAGGCCATCCTCAGCGCTGTTCCGGAGTGGGTACCGGGGCGGGCTGTCCTAGAGGTGGCCGGAAGGTGTGATGGGCGGTTAGGGAAGCTGGAAGGTGGGTAGGCCATCCTCAGCACTGACACCCTGGGCAGGTACCAGGGTGGGCTGTCCTAGAGGTGGCCGGAAGGTGTGAAGGGCAGTTCGGGAAGCCAGAAGGTGGGTCGGCCATCCTGATCACTGTCATCCTGGGGAGGCTGGGGACAATAGACAATAGACAATAGGTGCAGGAGTAGGCCATTCTGCCCTTTGAACCTGCACCACCATTTAATATAATCAGGGCTGATCATCCTTAATCAGTATCCTGTTCCTGCCTTATCTCCCTTGACCATGACCCCACCTCCCACCACCAAACCATCATCTCCCAGACCACCCATAACCTCATCACCTCAGGGGATCTCCCATCCACCGCCTCCAACCTCATAATCCCACAACCCCGCACCGCCCGTTTCTACCTCCTGCCCAAAATCCACAAACCTGACTGTTCCGGCCGACCCATTGTCTCAGCCTGCTCCTGCCCCAACGAACTCATCTCTGCATATCTCGACACGGTCCTGTCCCTCTTAGTCCAAGAATTCCCCACCTACGTTCGGGACACCACCCACGTCCTCCACCTCCTCCATGATTTTCGCTTCCCCGGTCCCCAACGCCTTATCTTCACCATGGACATCCAGTCCCTGTACACCTCCATCCCCCATCACGAAGGACTCAAAGCCCTCCGCTTCTTCCTTACCCGCCGAACCAACCAGTACCCTTCCATTGACACCCTCCTTCAACTGACTGAACTGGTCCTCACCCTGAACAACTTCTCTTTCCAATCCTCCCACTTCCTCCAAACCAAAGGAGTAGCCATGGGCACCTGCATGGCCCCAGCTATGCCTGCCTCTTCGTAGGGTATGTGGAACAGTCCATCTTCCGCAGCTACACTGGCACCACCCCTACATCGATGACTGTATTGGCGCTGCCTCGTGCTCCCACGAGGAGGTTGAACAGTTCATCCACTTTACTAACACCTTCCACCCCGACCTCAAATTCACCTGGACCGTCTCAGACTCCTCCCTCCCCTTCCTAGACCTTTCCATTTCTAACTCGGGCGACCGAATCAACACAGACATTTACTATAAACCGACCGACTCCCACAGCTACCTAGACTACACCTCCTCCCACCCTGCCCCCTGTAAAAACGCCATCCCATATTCCCAATTCCTTCATCTCCGCCGCATCTGCTCCCAGGAGGACCAGTTTCAATACCGTACAACCCAGATGGCCTCCTTCTTCAAAGACCGCAATTTCCCCCCAGACGTGGTCGACGATGCCCTCCACCGCATCTCCTCCACTTCCCGCTCCTCCAACCGCCACCAGGACAGAACCCCACTGGTCCTCACCTACCACCCCATCAACCTCCATATACAGCGTATCATCCACCGTCATTTCCACCACCTCCAAACGGACCCCACTACCAGGGATATATTTCCCTCCCCTCCCCTATCAGTGTTCCGAAAAGAACATTCCCTCCGTGACTCCCTCGTCAGGTCCACACCCCCCACCAACCCAACCTCCACTCCCGGCACCTTCCCCTGCAACCGCAAGAAATGCAAAACTTGCGCACACACCCCCCCCCTTACTTCCCTCCAAGGCCCCAAGGAATCCTTCCATATCCGCCACAAATTCACCTGCACCTCCACACACATCATTTATTGCATCCGCTGCACCCGATGTGGCCTCCTCTATATTGGGGAGACAGGCCGCCTACTTGCGGAGCGTTTCAGAGAACACCTCTGGGACACCCGGACCAACCAACCCAACCACCCCGTGGCTCAACACTTCAACTTCCCCTCCCACTCCACCAAGGACATGCAGGTTCTTGGACTCCTCCATCGCCAGACCATAGCAACACGACGGTTGGAGGAAGAGCGCCTCATCTTCCGCCTAGGAACCTTCCAACCACAGGGGATAAACTCAGATTTCTCCAGTTTCCTCATTTCCCCTCCCCCCCACCTTGTCTCAGTCAAATCCCTCAAACTCAGCACCGCCTTCCTAACCTGCAATCTTCTTCCTGACCCCTCCGCCCCCACCCCCACTCCGGCCTATCACCCTCACCTTGACCTCCTTCCACCTATCGCATTTGCAACGCCCTTCCCCCAAGTCCCTCCTCCCTAACTTTTATCTTAGCCTGCTGGACACACTTTCCTCATTCCTGAAGAAGGGCTTATGCCCGAAATGTCGATTCTCCTGCTCCTTGGATGCTGCCTGACCTGCTGCGCTTTTCCAGCAATACATTTTCAGCTCTGATCTCCAGCATCTGCAGTCCTCACTTTCTCCTTTTATCTCCGTAACCCTTGATTCCACTATCTTTGAGAGCTCTATCCAACTCTTTCTTAAATAAATCCAGAGACTGGGCCTCCACTGCCCTTTGCGGCAGAGCATTCCACACAGCCACCACTCTCTGGGTGAAGAAGTTTCTCCTCATCTCTGTCCTAAATGGTCTACCCCGTATTTTTAAGCTGTGTCCTCTGGTTCGGCACTCACCCATCAGCGGAAACATGTTTCCTGCCTTCCACAGTGTCCAATCCTTTAATAATCTTATATGTCTCAATCAGATCCCCTCTCAGTCTTCTAAACTCAAGGGTATACAAGCCCAGACGCTCCAGTCTTTCAGCGTAAGGTAGTCCCGCCAATCCAGGAATTGACCTCGTGAACCTACGCTGCACTCCCTCAATAGCCAGAATGTCTTTTCTCAAATTTGGAGACCAGAACTGCACACAATACTCCAGTTGTGGTCTCACCAGGGCCCTGTACAGCTGCAGAAGAACCTCTTTGCTTCTATACTCAATCCCTCTTGTTATGAAAGCCAGAATGCTATTAGCCTTCTTCACTACCTGCTGTACTTGCATGCTTACAAGAACACCCAGATCTCTCTGTACTGCCCCTTTACTAAATTGATTCCATTTAGGTAGTAATCTGCCTTCCTGTTCTTGCCACCAAAGTGGATAACCCAAAGGGGAAACAGGATGGGCTGTCTTAGAGGTGGTTGGAAGGTGTGTCAGGGTGGATTGAGAGCTGGAAGGGATGTGGGGGCAGGCTGCCTTTGAATGGCTGCAAGGTGGGAGGGATGGGTGGTTTGCTGGGTTGTCAGGGGTGTTTGTGCTATATGCACTGTGTCATTGTTCGGTTAATCGGACTGTCTGGATGTGATTGCTTTCACGGTTTCCTTCTTGATTAATGTACAAAGTTAAAAATCACACAACACCAGGTTATAGTCCAACAGGTTTAATTGGAAGCGCACTAGCTTTCAGAACAACGCTCCTTCATCAGGTGATTGTGCGTCGCTCCGAAAGCTAGTGTGCTTCCAATTAAACCTGTTGGACTATAACCTGGTGTTGTGTGATTTTTAACTTTGTACACCCCAGTCCAACACCGGCATCTCCGAATCTTGATTAATGTAAGGTGAGATCAAGGTTTGTCCTCATTTCCCTGTGAACTGATTGTATGGTGGGGTTTGGAGTCTGGGTTTACCGCCCCTTTCCCTGCTTCTTGTATACAGCTGTTCATATTAACTGCTTGTTTGTAACTTGTACTGGTTAAAAAAAACATATAAACAGGGGATTCCAAAACTCCTCAGTTTCGGGGCTGGGTCTGAGCTGGCTGGCCACAATTTGGGCAACATTAGAAAACTTTTTCTTTGTGTCCCCAATCCTGGTTTTCCTTGAGTTAACACTGCAGTATTAGAATTCAAATGCCAGTCAGTTTCATACTGTAAAGTCATTATATTCTAAAGTGTTCTAGTTTAGTTTGTCTTTGACTGTTTGGTCATGGAGAAATTAATCTATTTTCTTGGAGCAATAATAGAACAGCAGGACCCCAATAAATGAACATCAGTGATAAGTAAAGCTGTCCTGTTAGTAACTGTCAATCAAACCTTAGACCTTGAAGCTATTGAAAATGAAACCAATCTGTTTTTCTAATTTGGACAACTAAGTGACAGTGAAATATTAATTTATTTGCGAATACTGCCATATACGTGCTTAACTTTAAAATGTCTGCAAAAATAATTTCAGTACAAACCTGGTGAATCTAGACTTTACAGATTACTCGAAAAAGATTCTTGGAATATAAACAGCTTTCAAGCAAGATCCAGATGGTTTACCTTCCAATTTAAAGAGATGGTTTTGCATGACATGTGGAACTTCCAGAAAAAGGATTGGTTTGTAAACAACCCATATTTATATGGCAACTTTTTCCCCAAATCTCTGGTGGATACTTCGGACACTGGGTCATTGGAATATGAATTGTGGACTTTTTAATGTAACTTGTTGAAATTTTAGGTAGAGATGGAACACTAGTGATATTGAATCAACCACCCTTTATTATTTGCTTACAATCTTACCAACATTGCAAGTTCACATTTAATTTAGTCATTTAAAAAGTATGCTTGTTACACACATATGAATTAGGAGCGGGAGTACAATTTGCAGCCCCTCAGGTTTGCTCTGTCATTTAACAAGACCATAATAGACAGGGAGGAGGCTGGAAGAATACAGCAAGCCAGGCAGAATCAAGAGGGACAGGCAGGAGGCTAGAAGAACACAGCAAGACAGGCAGCATCAGGAGGCGCAGAAGTCAACCCCTCTTCAGGATGGGATTTAACAATCTACAGAATTTAACAGGACCATGGCTACTCTGATTGTTATCTCATCTGCATTTTCTCATCTACTCTGAAAACCTTTCACCCCTAGTTTACCAAGGCTCTATCTACCCAGGCTTAAAAGTATTTAATGACTTTGGGAATATTGGGACGATTAGAATCAGTGATGCTCAAGACGCTAGAACTGGAGGAGTGCAGATAGCTCAGAGGGTTGTGGGGTTGAAGGAGCTCACTCAGGTAGTGGGAATTGGGGGCAGTTATGGAGGGTTTGAAAACAGGGTGAGAATTTTAAATTCTAGCTGGCCTGCAGTCAATATTATCATACCTCCATCAGAGACTGGAACATTTTACGTAATATATGCTGTATCAGTGTTTCTCCAGTCTTAACATAAGAACATTACAAATAAGAACAGCAGCAGCTAATTTGACCCCTCATGCCTGCCCTGCCTTTCAATAAGATCAGGGGTACTCTACCTCAGACCTCACTACTTCTTTCTTGCCAATTCATCATTGATTGATTGACTGATTTATTGTCACACATAGCGAGAAACCTTGAAAAGTGTTGATTTGTACGTTACCCAGGCAGATTGTACCATACCAAGTGCATCAGGGTAACAGAAGAGAGTGCAGAACACAGTGTTACAGCCACAGAAGGTCCAGAGAGAGAGAGAGAAAGATCAGAATTAACAAATGACAGGTCCATTCAAAAGTCTGATAACAGTGGGGAAGAAACATGAAAGCAGGTTTAAGAGAAAATTGCTAGTAATTCTGATAGACTTAGACTTAGAATTGAGGTTTAAATGAGCTGAACAATTATAAGATATGTACAAATAAGATCCACTGTAGACAGCTCACAAAGTGTCACCACGCTCTGGGGCCATCTTGATATTCCTATCAATTCATAGCCATCAACTCCCCAATGTTTCAATAATCTATCTACCTCTTCTTGAAATGCTTACAGTGATTGAGCCTCCACAACTCTCTGGGAGAAGAAATTTATTCAGATCCTAGTTTTCGATCAATGCCCTTTATTCTGTAACTATCTACCTGAGATTGAGATTCTCCATTAGAGGAAATATCTTCTCAAGCCTCTTCAGAATTTTGTACAATTCAATAAGAGCAATCGTCATTCTTCTAAATGTCAATAATTAAAGGTCTCACCTGTTTAGCCATTCTTAAATTGCCTCCAATGTCAATATTTATTTCTTTAAAATTTGGGGCCAAAAATATACACAGTACTCCATATATAGTCTCACCAGCAAAGGTCAAAATTCCACTTGCTTTCTTAATTACTTGCATTCTAACATTGTGTTTCATGTACAAGAACACCCAGATCCTTCTGCACTGCACTTTTTGGATTCTTCCTACTAAAGAGCATGACCTCACACTTTCCAGCATTAAATTTCATCTGTCATTTTTTTGCCCACTTGCTCATTCTACCTCTATCCCCTTGCAAGTCCCTGATGTCCTAATCACAGTATATCCTCCTACCTATTTTTGTATTATTCGTCCCCCCCTCCTCCAATAAATAATTGAGGTCCAAAGACTGGTCCTTGTGACATTGTACTAGTTATATCTTTACAACATGAAAAAGATCTATTAATCCCAACTGTCACGTTAACCAATTCTCAACCAATGCTAGTTCATTACCTCCAAACCTGTGAGCTCCTGTCTCCTGCAGTAACCTGTATGTGATATCTTGTGAATACCTTCAGAGAATCCAAGTACATGACATTCTCCTTTATGAACACTGCTTGTTATATCCCTGAAATACCCTCGCAAGTTTGTCAAATATGATTTACCGTTCACAAAACCATGTTTTTTTCTGTTTAATTGTGTTCAGCTTTTCAAAGCGTGCTGCTATTTCCTCCTGACTAACAGATTCTAGCATTTTCCTTATGATTGAGGTTAGGCTAATTAATCTACAGTTTCCTGCTTTCTCCTTTCCCGGACAGGGATATCACATTGGCAATATTCCAAGCTGCTGGAACTCTACCAGAATTTAGTGAGTGCTGGAGTATTTCCACCAATGCCTCCACTATCTCTGCAGCCATTTCCTTTAATACCCTTTGTTACAGGCTATCAAGTCCTGGCAACTTGTCTGTCTTTAATCCCATTAGATGGTCTTTCCCAAGTACTGGTGTCAGTGCTCCAGGAATTGGAACTCATTTCGAACCATGGAATCCCCACCGTATAGAAACAGGCCATTCAGCCTATGACGTCCACCCTGACCCTCCAAAAAACATCCCTCCCAGACTCACCCACCCCCATCCCTGTAACCCCACTTTTCCCAGGGCTAACCTACACATGTTTGGGCAATTTAGTGCAGCCAATCCACCTAACCTGCACATCTTTGGACTGTGGGAGGAAACCAGAGTACCCAGGGGAAATCCATGCAGATATGTGGTGAATGTGTATATTCCACACCGCCAAAGGCTGGAATCAAACCTAGGTACCTGGCACTATGGGGCAGCAGTATTAGTCAGTGAGCCACCACGCTGCCCACAGCAGTCCTGGAGCCACACATTTACCTCTCGAATCCTATTTACCCATGCCAATTTGCGCATTATTACTTTTGCAGTACTGTTTTTGAATTTAGCTACTTGTAAGCTTTGCCTTTGCAATCATTGCAAATGACTTGTTGAAAGTTTCAGGTCTGCTTTTTTTGAGCAACTGTCTTGATGATTGTCTCATGTGATTGTGTTTCGTGCAGACTATGCAAGGGACTGTCTCAGAACCAGGATAGTACAATTCTGACGAGATTCTGCATTTAAAACTACCTCAATATAACAATCATATTAGGCTAAAAAAAAAACAGGAACAAATGTCTGGCACTGATGACAATGTTCATTCTTCTACTACCAGATTTAAGAGTTGAGATTGAGCCAATTAAATTCCAAGTACCAAAATTAAAAGTTAATGTTTATGTGTAAATTAATAATTGCAATATTCACATCTCTAAGGTCTTCCAGAGTGAACAGAGCAGGTTGAGCTTGTTTACATACAGTTGAACCCTTCCACCCAGCAAGAAATTATGAACTAATAAATATGTTTTCTTGCCTGGAAACTTTTAGCATGACCTGGATGAAGATATTATATTTCCACGCGATATCATACATTGATCAGAATTCTGATTTAATGTGAGGGGAACTGAATGATCCACAGGGATTTAATGCTGATTCCTTTCTATATTTATGCGTGGTTTAGTTGCAGAAATATACCTGCATTGGCAGTATAGCCAGGAATAATTCCTGACTTTTTTGCAATTGCTTGAATTCTTACCAGTAAATCTTGTCTACAAGCCCTGGGACTTTTGCCAGACTTTCAACTTTTTCTCCCCAAGGTGACCAGGCCCGTCACTAAAACATATTAAGCTGAAGCTTTTGTTCAGTTTCTGAGGAGTCTCTAGGTGAAGAGTACTGCTCTCCCTTTTCCTACCCTGTCGACAGCAGATAAGGGGATTAAGCAGTAAAACCTTTATGTGTGCTAGCTCAGTATCTTCAGGAATGGTTTCATCAAGTTTCAAAAGAAAACCTGTTTACATAATTAACCCTTTGAAGACAAGAAATCCATAGCTTCTTTCAAAGTATTTCCTTCTTCATGAAAATAATCTTCCCTGTATCACTCCCAAAGAGATTATGTTTAGCATCCCTGGATTGATTCTGGATATTTGTCATCTATATTTGTTGGCTGTGGTCTCCTAACGGGTGCATTTTTGTTAACAGATATCCACATTGTAACTATTAACAATGTAACATACCAATGTTTTTTTTTCACAATGTGGATCAATAAGAATATTATTTTCTGAAGAATTTTGGACAGTAGAGCAGAGGACTATGTAAACTGTGGAGAAGAACATGACAGAAATTAACTTGAAGGAATCTCTAACTCAAGGAGATTCATATCTGGATGACAGAATAGACCTACACATCTGAAATAGAAAAAAAAGAATTTGCTTAAAAGCAAAATACTGTGGATACTGGAAATCTGAAACAAACACAGAGAATGCTGAGAAACTGGCAGCTTCTGTGGAGAGAGAACCAGAGTTAATGCCTCAAGTCCTAACCTGTTATGTAGAACTAGTGGTGGAGGCAGAAACCCTATTAACATTTAAGAAGTGCTTAGATGTGCACTTGCAATGCCAAGGCATACAAAGCTATGGGCCAAGTGCAGGAAAATGAAATTAGAGCTGTTAACTGGTTGGATTTTGACCAGCACAGACTTAATGGGCTGAAGGGCCTTTTGCTGTGCTGTAGATCTTGATGACTCTATGAAGTCTCACATTCTGTTAAATTCTAAACAGGATGTGGTGTATGTTATATGCAATAAAAATGTTATGAGTGTTTCACGTAACATAACATGCAGTTACCACTTTGCAAAGTACGAATCAACCAATGCTGAACTTATTCATCATCCTATTTGCATTGGGCAGGTATTACCCTGTAAAGAATGCCCACTCAGCCAACCAAATGGAGGGACGTGTGGAGGCAGGAAGTCATGTGATCATGCAACGTGATCCCCAGAAACAACCTTAAGCGAGGCTGCATTGGAGCATGACACTGTAGAAATATCCACCCCTTCTGCCATCTGTCCATCAAACGCCAAAAACTGTTTATCACTGATCCAAAACCAAAAGAATGCCAGGCATTTCATTGTGAGTTTCAGTTCTACATTTTAAAGGGACTTTGTTCCTTGGGAAAGGTTGATACTAGTATTAGTAATGGTGGTTCTGTGCAGGATTTTGTGTTTACAGTCAGGACCCTGACTTCAGGGTCAAATGGGGTCTCCACTTCCCAATATCTGCCAGACAGTGCTTTTCCTTGAACTGCCCAATGAGAGTTCAGGGATAATTGCTCGTCATCCAATTAATAGAAAATAGGAGCTGCAGTAGGCCATTCAGCCCTTCAAGCCTGTTCCACAAAGATAATGGACAAGCTGTTGAAGCTGGAGGGCCAGAAGGAGACCATTCACAATAGGAGGATCTAAAGCCTGCAGCTAAGAGGAACAGAAGTGCTTACAGTTTGAGATGTCTTTGTAAAGTTGAATTAAGAACTGGCCAACATTGAAGAGAGGAATTCTATTGGCAGTGAGGCAGGCCAGGCCTCAAAGCCTTCCTCCAGCATTGTGCCAGCCCCCACCCCAAGCCCACTACCAGGAGGCAGTCATCAGACAGCATGCCTCTACCCAAAAACCACAGGGAAGTCCCAGTCAGCCTCTGATCATTTGCTTAATCGGCAAACATTTACTCCAAATGACTACCCACCAAAACTCTTCCATTACCCTCTCCAATCCTGTCTCTGGGAAAATCATAGATGGGACTGACAAATTGACATTGAGGCCAGTGTGCCCAATTAGCTCAATACTCATCCATTTTGAGGCAAAGAAATCAGGTCTATGAAACTGTTGGATTATCATAAAAATCTGACCAATAATTTTCACTGCAAACCTGCCATCTTTACCAAGTGCGTAACTCTGGGTGGTCAACATCAATGTGGTCAACTCTTAACTGCCCCGACATTATCTCCAAAGCTACACAGACAACTCAACACCATCTTCTCAAGGGAGATTAGGGTGGATAGTAATGTAAACTTTACCTATCGTGTTCTCACCCTACAAAAGAATTAAAGAGCAAAACAAAACCTTTTGAAATTGTAGTTGGTGATCATGCTTTTTCCTCGATGAATCCACCTTGTAGCTGAATAAAAATCATTTGTTGGACTCCTGAGCATTACGGTCAGAGAGGAGTACTCAAAAATAAAATGATTGCAAAGGCACGTGCCAATGTACAATATGGAAAACCAAATACCTCGAGTTTATTATGTAAACTGGCACTGGTCTTGCAAAAATACTTGTGACATTCTGAAAAAAAACTGAAGATGACACCTGTTCATGTGGATTAACTCATCTGCATGTATATGGAAAGATAAATGAAGGTGATGACATGATTCTGCAAAGCAAGGAGATTTTGTCACGCTGCTATAAGAGAAAACAATTCCAAAGTGCTCCTAGTGCCCCAAAAAGCAATAGAAACAGAATGAAATTCCTAATGAACAGGTTACCCATTTTACATTCTCAGAAGCGAACATAAAAATGCATTACTAGTAGCAAATCACCATCTCCAGTCTATTTTCCACCTCCATTCTTTGTATCAGCAGTGAATCAATATACATGCAAATACAGTACATATTGCATTAGCCTTCAGTGTTACAAAAATTTATTGTGTGTAGAGCCCCGATTCTACTGAGCACTTCTTTCTTGATATAACTCTCATCATGCATGAGGAATAACTTCCATTTAGACTTACTTAATGACCTTTAAAAGCTGGATGACAAATTTCATGCCAAATGACCCAATGCTTTTTTTATGCAGGGCTAATTTATGGCAGAAGTCGTTTCAAATGGCTACATTCATGAAACAAAGTTAATGGCAATCTCACTGAAACCGTTTTTCACAGCTGGGCTCGAACCCAGACTATTTGATGTCTCAGCTGGTTGGAAACCTACTGAGGAAAATATTCACGCTGAAAACAAACTCAAGCACTTTTTGAACAAAAAAAACGGTGATGGTTGGCGGCTTTTGAGGTAGTCCGAAAGATGCATACCTCATGGACAAATACATTCATTGCAAGTCAGTCTGCCCAGTTACTTATAAAAAGGATTTTTAAAAATTTAGTCTCATTTAAAAGGACACAATATTGCTAAATGCACAGGCTCAAGAACCAAAACATGATACAAAATTTTACATGAAAACTTTTTGGGATTACAGGAAGTGGGCCATGGTTGATGTGTTACTCCGTTGTAATTCTATTTCAAATGAATAATTAGTAGGAGGCAGTGATTGTTTCCAGGAAGCTCTTCAATCAGTAAGAACTATTACAGGAGAACATAAGCTGAAAGTGGTTACACACAATGCTCTTACCTGTTTAATATCAATTTCAATGTTTGTGTAGGAGTCACCTATTTCCAGGAACATTTATAGTCCCACATTAACACTTGCTAGACTCTCACAACTCAGTGTTGTTCCAGGAATGGTAACTTAATCCTGACATTTCTCAAAACAATTCTGTTCAAGAGACTCTATTTACTGAGATAGTTATGTCTCAAGATGTTGTCTTCTACACAGCACCAATAGGTTCTAAGCACTAAGCACCTTCATGATAAGCTCAGAACATTTTCAAGAAGAGTTACTCTACACTTTTCCCTATTTTGTTAAAGACAGAAAATCAGGAAGAAATTATTTGGGGTGTGTTGGCAGGGATCCAGGAGTCATTTCTAAAAAGATGGCCACCAGTCTTAATGGTGATCTGATCAGCTCTCGTGATCTGCCGTAGATGTAGTGGGAGGCTTTTACCTTCAGCAAGGTGCTTGTGAGGCAGCATAAATGTTGGCTCCCATAACATAAGAACTAGAAATGGTACTGGAAGATTCAATAGATGTTTACGAAATCTGGTATGTATATATGCATTAGAATCACAGGCCCTGCCATGTCTTGGTGAGTACTGAGCAATTCAGTTACACACTGTCGACCACTTTTTAAAGTGTGCCACACTTCAACTGACCCCAATACAATATGCGACCTTTATACTCTAAAGTCACATGCCGTGATCTGGTGTTGATATCATGAACTTGTCTGTTAACGGTATACAGTACTGCATACTGGCAGTGAAACATAATTAGGAGCATGTTACAAAGTATGCAGTCCCCGGTTATCAGATCCACCATCCCAATCTACATTGTGTTCAGGTTCGTGTAATCTCTGGAGAGTGGAGTACATCAATAGAATTGAAAATATAAGATCTAAATAAGCTCTTACAACACCAGGTTATAGTCCAACTGGTTTATTTAGAAGGACTAGCTTTCGGAGCGCTTCTCTTTCATCAGGTGAGCAGCACTTCAAAAGCTAGTGTGTCCAAGTAAACCTGTTGGACTATAACCTGGTGTGTGATTACACCCCAGTCCAACACCAGCACCTCCAAGTCATAAATAAACTCTGATTCACTGTAAGCCTTCTACAGAATGTATCATTCCAAATATTACATGAATAAAGCAGTGCCATATCTTGGCTTAAGCTAGGCTGCCAAAAGTTTATAATATCTACATTCTCTAAAAATTTACATAACAAGGGAGCCAGTGACAAGTGGCGTATCACTTACCTTGCAGTCTAGAGGCCCAAGCTAATCATCTAAGATCAAAAACAGAAATTACTGGCAGAACCTGAGTTCTGAAGAAGGGTCACTGGACCCAAATCATTAATTATGCTCTCTCTCCCCAGATGCCAAACCTACTGAGTTTTCCCAGCAATTTCTGTTTCTGTTTTTGACTTCCAGCATCCGCAGTTCTTCGGGATTTTTTGTTTAATGATCTCAGGGACATGGGCTCATACCCTACCTGGTGGAATTTTAACTCAGTTAATGAAATCCGGGTGTAAAATCCAGTCTAATAGTCACCATTGTCAAAAAAAAACACACTGGTTTGTAAATGTTCCTGTGGGTTTAATTCTGCCATCCTTACCTGGTCTGGCTGACATCAGCTTCCAGACAGACCACAATTAGGTTGACTCTTAAATGCTGATTAAGGTGACCTCTTACTGGATTCTAAAGAAGGGTCACTAAAGTCTGCTTTCTCTCCACAGATGTTGCCAGACCTGCTGAGATTCTCCAGCAGCGGCACATCAGATTTTTCAGCAATATTCCAAAGTATCGATATCATTTCTCAGAAATGGGTTCTGCAATATTTAGAGCTGAAAATGTGTTGCTGGAAAAGCGCAGCAGGTCAGGCAGCATCCAGGGAACAGGAGAATCGACGTTTCGGGCATAAGCCCTTCTTCAGGAACTTTCTCCTCTGCAATATTTAGTCATGTTTGCCATAAATGAGCTGGTGCTCCAGCTGTGAAGTCTTAATATTTAAAAGTATATCAGTTGAAGCTGTTTTATATGGGTTCCTATTGTTCCTATATTTTAAACAGTAGAATGTTACAACATAAAGTTGGACATTCCCATGTTTTATCCGCTACATCGTGTATGTCAATACATCCACCAAAACATGAGATAATGGTATCTCCTATTGGCATATGGAGGGAACAATCCTTTAAAAGGATAAATGACAGCATATCTAGAATAATGATTTAATATTTCTTGGACATCATTTATGTTTGTATCTGCTAGCAACAAATCAATAGCTTTAATTTGGATTTCAGCCAAACAAAACTACTGCTGGTACCTCTCTTGCTTGAAGTCGTGCCGAGAGAGTCTGGAATGGGCAGAATTCTCTGTCTTTCAGCAGCTGGAAATATTTATAGAATGGAAAAGGAAGAATCCTCCTACTTCCCAGAAATTTATGTTGGGTTTATATAGATTTCAGGAGTGTTCAGGGGTATTGTGTGGGGAGGGAGGGAGCTATCCAGCAGATTCCTTGTCCAGCGATTCTGTCATTGACCTGGTTTCAACTTCAGCTTTGCACCAGATATGCATTGCAAAGACAATACCAATTTGCATCAATTCTCACTTGGAAGTAACAGCACATCCTTGTATTTTGCGGTGACTAAGTATGGGTAATGCCTGCCTTACGGACTTTGCATTTTACAAGAGGACTATTAGTGAATCAGTCAAGTTTAATTTGCTTCACACTTCAGGATGTATGTTACACATACTTGAATAACACAGACCTACATGGGAACCATCAAGGTGGTTTTAAAACCTGCGTATGACCATGCCTCGGTATAATTGCCACATGGAGGCAACAGAGATTGGTGTAATAATCCTTAAGTGCTCAGATCAAAAGTTAATGACCTGAGCAGCTGAAATAATGCCAAATATAGGCTTTGAGTTTGATTTCATATCTCATTCTCAGCTGAAAAACTCATTAAAACTTTGATTAGGTCTGTTAGAAATGCAGGCTGTGCTCACACAGCAGGGACATGCTGTCTCTACCGATTTCCTGTCAGTAATGATGTCAAGGACGACGGTAGGAAAAGTTACTGGGAGGGACCGTGCATGGTACAACTGGGAGAAAACCGTTACCCTGGTAATGAGGGTTTCTGGGTACTGGACTAAAGGGCTTGCCATTCTTTTCTTGTGCTCACTGCTGCCCCTTGTGACCTTCATGGGTAGTCTCAGGAGACAAAGGCAGGCACAGGGTTGAAAAGGAAGACCAACCCCGGTTGTGGAAGACCCACAAATGCAATAAAATGTGTGGTGCAGAAATCGTCCCCGTCATCTCTCCTTGACAATTGGCATTCTTCCACAAAATGTCAGAACCAATCAAGCATCCTTTTGCTGTAGGTGACCTATGATAAAGAAATGTCTTTGATGCGTACAGATGGTATTCTGAAGGAACAGGATTAGAAAACTGATCACATTTCTAAGATTTCTTTTTAGTGTGTGACTTCAGAGATTGGAAGGGGACCTTGTGCCATCTTGCTTGCAAACAAGCAAATAAACTTGATAAATGGGTTGACACATCAACACCCTGACAGAATGTGTGCAGCATCATGTCATTGTGTCAAATCTATTTGCAGCTTTCCTTTCTTCTGGGGTTTGTTAAGAATTAAGAATTGGAAGCAATTTTCTTTATTTCTTAGCCTCAAGCATATTCCACCTGAAACGCAGCAGTTTCATTTTTGTGAACTTGTGCTACATGGACTGTTTTATTTTCTTCAGCACAATGGCCTAGATTAGACAGTATCTCCATCTGCTCTTCAAGAAACTATGGAAAATACTCTTCAGGCACTATTTGGTGTGACATTGAACTTGAGTTTCTGAACTCAGTTTGATAAGGATAGTGCATAGTGGAAATTTTCTGAACATGTAACAGTTTGTCATGATTGATGTTGTCGGCATTCATACTTTAACAAGTATGGTTATCTGCCTCGGAAATTTCATGTTACTGTTCATGGGTTCTGTGCGTCCTTATGTGGCTGATCAGCCTGATCCTAGAGCCACATCTCCAAACCCACAACGAGGAGGTGTTTCCGGGAATTGGTCCTTGTCTTGAGATCATTGGTTTTCCTTCCTCTGGCTTCCTTTACTATACTCCCTCTTGCTGACGGGTGTTCTCAAAGAATTGTGTCCCTCAAGTTGGTTTCTTTTGGATGAGGATCACCCAGGTGTTGATGTCCAAGTTGTATTTCTTGAAGGGAGCCTCTATAGGGAGTCTTTGAAATGCTTCCATTATCCTCCTTTCATTCCAGAGTCTTCCTTGTGCTGGGTGAAGATGATTTCCTTTACCAGTCAGAACTCAGGCATCCTAAGCATGTGGCTGGCACAGCGCAGTTGCTTTTGGATGATGATGGCCTTGATGCTGGTGGTATTCAGTATGTTTGTTAGTATGCCTATCCTCCCAACTGATGTGCAAAATCCATCTCAATGAGCATTGATGGCACTTCTCAAGGTTCCTTGTTTTGGTGTCTATATATTGTCTATGTTTTGGAGCCATATAGAAGAGTTGGAAGGAAGACTGCCTTCTACACAAGGATCTTGGTGTCAGCACGGATATCACGATTATTAATGACTCCCATTCATAGGCATCTGGACATTCACAGATTGGATACAATATTGAATCTCTGCATCGATGTCACCCTTTGGTGAGAGATAACTTCCCAGGGAAAGGAAATGTTCCACATTTGTAAGGGTTTCTCCATTGATCTTAACAGAAGGACGGACTGGAATTTGACCTGGGTTTGGTTGGTAAAGGATTTAAGTCTTCCTGAGTTTGAGGCCGAGAGCAATTCTTCGATCTACTTCCCCAAAGGCATGAAGTGAGACTTGAAGTTTCTCTTGTGAGAAAGCAGAGGTGACATTTTCACCCACACGCTGAAGCTCCACAAATTAGGTCAGTGTCACTTTCTTCTTGGATTTCAACCAGTCAAGACTTTTGTCCATCCTATAGACAATGGCCTCACCATTGGGAAGCTTGTTTTTCACAAGATGAAGAATGGTGATGATGAAGATGGAGAAAAGGTTGAGAGTGATGACACACTCCTGCTTGACTTCTGTCTTGACACCAAAATGTTATGTCATGGAACTGGTGAGTATAGTCACTGACATCTTGTTGGGGAGGAGACGGAGAATGTTGATGAATGTACCTGGACAGGAGACCTTTGACAGGGTCTTCCATAGCACTTCCTGATTGACTGGGTCAAACGCCTTGGACAGGTGAATAAAGGCCATGTAGAATGGTTGGTGTTGCCCCTGGCATTTCTCTTGGAGTTGTCAAGCAGTGAAAATCATGTCTGTAGTTCCACAGTTTGGTCGGAAACCACACTTTCAGGAAGGACTTCCCCTGAAACTGGGAGAAGATGCCTAGATGATCTTCCTGGTGATGGAGAACAAGGAGATTCCTTGGTAGTTCCCACACTCCACTTCTTTATTGAAGATGGTGGGAATGGCAGCACCCTTGAGATTGGAAGGGATTTTTATTTGTCCCACATTTTCAGGACCAAGTGGTAAGCTCTACTCCTCCATGTTTGGAACTCCCTGCTGGAATCTTTCTACCCCGGTGGCTTTTCTATTCTTCATGGGGCTAATGGAGGCTTCAACTTCTGCCACATGAGGAGGGAGTCTGAAATCTTCTTTGATAGGGAATTAGAGGATCTCCTCAAACATGTCATCGTTGACAATTGTACTGCAGTTTAGGAGTTCGTTAAAGTGTCCACTCCATTGGAGGCTGATTTTTTTTTCCCTGTCACTCAAAAGGGCGCTATCCTTCATCTGCACCAAATTGTTTCCAAGAATGTTGGGTCCCATATATTGCCTTGATGGCATTGAAGAAAGCCCAGGAATTGTGCATGCCACCAAGCAGTTGCAACTCTTTAACAATCGCAGAGAGGAATGTTTCTGAACACGAACCAAAAGTCTCCATGTTTAAGAAATTCACACATTCAGACTAGACAACATAAGAAAGCTTGCCATAGGATTTCATCTGAAGTCAACAGCATATTAAAAATGTTTTATATGTCCCTGGTTTGATCTCACACCAAACTTTAAAAGGAAAATAATAGTTCTGGTATACATTGAGCTCTTCAGCTTTCTGACAATGAAAGATTGCTCTGTCAATATTTGTGAGGAAAATATTGGCAATAGTTGGCAAACCAAACAGAAAGTTTCATTCACACTGCAAATTTAGAGAGAATACAACATGGTTTCTTTCTAGCAACTACAGTTCCTAGTTTTCCGTGTGTTAATAAATGCTGCTTTATAAGGAATGAATTATTCCAGGATTCCACATCAACTATTGTGCAAACCCAAGGCATCAACACAATATCCATAACAGTGCTTCCCTATTCAGAATAAATTGCCTCGATATAACAGCTTGCATTCTACAGCCCCTTTGGAGAAGTAGGTTTCATCCATGAATGATCTTTCAGTGGAAAAGCGCAGAAATAAATTATGAATTTGGTCTCTGTTCTGTGTTGAGGAAACTGATCTCAGCTGAGGTGGCAAGAACAATTGGCCTCTCTATGAAGAAAAACAAACCACTCAGGGTTTCTCTTGAGTGGTGCCTCACAATTAGAATGCAGTATATCTTCAGGAGAATAAAGGCAAAACACTGTAGATGCTAGAAATCTGCAACAAACACAGCTGAAAACATAAAGCTGCTGTGGAGCACTGAATGCTCCCCTATTCTACAGGCCGTGCGACTAGCCTGCCCCCTTGTTTCCTTCCCCCTGCTTTGTCACTCCACCTGCCATCTTCTTAGACCTGCTCTTGGGCAGCCACCAATGAAAGTTCTTAGTGAAATCCAAAGTCCAGTCTCTGGCTGAACTCAAGTTCCCAGGTCCAAACTTTTTTCATTCATTCAAGTGATGAGGGGCCACTGTCTTGGCAACACGTATTGTCCATCCCTAATTGCCCAGAGGGCAGTTAAGAGTCAACCACATTGCAGGAGTCACTTATAGGCCACACCAGATAAGGATGGCAGTTTCCTTCCCTAAAGGGTGTTAATGAATCAGATGGGTTTTTCAAACAATCAGTAATGGTCATCATTAGACTCTTCATCCCAGATTTTTATTGAAATCAACTTCTGCCAGCTGCCCTGGCAGGATTTGACCGTAAGTGACCAGAATATTACCAGGGTCTCTGGATTAACATTACAACAATAATACCATGAGGCCATTGCCTGCCCATTGATGAGAAATTGAAACTGAGCCACAAGCAGTTTTCACTTTCAGAAGGGATTGCAGAAACCTGTCAAATTGCACTTGTTCCAAGAAATAGAGAGCAAACGAAAACTTGCATTTATATAGTGCTTTATGTTGTGTCATCCAGACGATAATAACTCCAACAATTCTGGGGACCTGAGCGAACTCCTACTGTATCCATGTTCCACTGATTGGTTTAGTAATAATTTGGAATTTAAGATTATGATAATGTGAAACTTAATTCACTTCATTTTGGGTGCATTTTACCTGACATCAAAATTATATTTAAAATTAAGTCAAATTGAAAATATATAATTGGAATACTCATAATAAAAATGCAATGTAAACATAATTATATAAACATTATTTGATTAGATGTATTATTTAATAGTAGTGATGCTTTTTATAATCACATTATGGTTGGCGAATTGGTACCTGAAATAAACTATTGGGCATTTGAAGAGAATTGTCAGCCTGGCATTTCTAATAAATGGCACAGTAAAAGCACAACTGGACATAACTAAGATGAGGAAAGTGTTTTCATGTTCCTAACTGAATCAATTTAAAGATCTACAATGAGGTAGATTGACACTGGTTTGGTTTAGGTTCAGGGGGTGAGTACTTGCCACAGGGAGCACTCTGTGCAGCTCAGAACTCAGAAAACTAGAAGTTGCTTCAATTGAAAACATCACGGTATGGATAAAACTATCTTCATGATAATTCTTCACATGACAAAGCATCATAGGCCAAAAACTCTATTCTAAGTACGATCTATGTCCAGAGACTGAAATTGCAGCCTATACTTGGTGTGGGTCAAATGCGTTTATGTGTGAATGCATGATTTCATAAATAGTGTATTGCTGGTCATTTCATGTTTTTTTTTAGCAGACCCGTCCTGCCTGGAGAATGTTTGGTTTGTTTTGTTTTGGTAAAGAGACATGTATTGCTGGAGAGGATGGGAAAAGCTTCCAGCAGTCTCACAAAGCTGCTCGTGGGCTTTGCCTGCTTCAATTACAAAGGGAGCCAAAGACGGACCTAGAACTTAAACTGCTGTGCAAATATTTATACTTAATTCAGCATTTACAGCCAATATTTACTTCCTTTTTGCTGTGCCAATATCTAAATTGGGAAGGCAGTGATAAAATAAAATTTTATTTTGAGTGGAAGAAGCACATCTCATGTCAAAGTAGTTTTATTCTGTCTATGCTAATTCCTCATTTTTCTCTTGGTGATATTAATTTTATGCACATGTCAAACTGAAAAGTCTTAAAAACGAATTCATTTCAACACCAATATGTTAACAGTATAAAACAATTTATGCCATGCCATGAGGGATGTGTATAAATTAAAAAGTGTATCTCTGCCAAATTGTATTGAGACCTTTCCGATGTGTTGTTCGAGATGCTTCGTATATCTATCCATTATTTGTCTTGCCACATATTGCACCTCCTGCTTTCATTCCACAGCAGAATTTATTTTATTTTTATCACTGCATACATGCTGTATCAAGTTCAGGCTTTGTAACTTTGAATATTTTTCCCATGTTTTATTTATGTAGCTCAGGTTATTTTGTTATTGGCTTTCATTGTAAGCAGCATTGCTAGGAGACCATTTGCATCAAAAGTTTAACTAAGGGAAAAGTGATGAAAATGTACGAATTATAAAAAGCATTATAGGTGATCCACAGGTGATCTAAGAATAAGTTATTAAAAAAATCTTGCATCTACGCATAGTTCCAGTTCTCCTGCCACTATTTTTGAACATCAGTTTTATGATGGCCCAACATTGGAACTGTCCGTTACAAAGGAGTTACTCGAAACATAGCAACTGCTCTAATGGTGTGGTTACAGCATTGGGCTAGGAGGTGATGCTATGGAGTATTTTTAAAGAAACTGCCTTCCCAATTCCATCACCCTCTTGTAGAGAGAGAAAACAAAATCTGGCAGAACGAGAAACAGCACAGGAAATTTGCTTTTATTTTTAAATCTGTACAGGTTTTTCCATAAATGAGATTTGCAGCTAACATTTCACAAGTGCTTAATTTTTAGTTCAGTGACTGAGTCAGCTAAGAGAAAGCGAACAACCTGATCATTACCTTGCTTATTTTCGTTGACATTTAAAATATAGTGAGATACCTTCATAGAATCACTACAGCACGGATGGAGGCCATTTGGCCCATCAGGACTGCACCAACTCTCCGAAGAGATTCTCACCAAGATCCACCCATTTCCAAATTTAGCATGGCCAATCCACATAACCTGCACATCTTTGGAGTGTCAGAGGAAACCAGGGCACCCAGCCAACATGTGAACTCTACACAGACGTCACTCAAAGCTGGAATTGAACACAGGTGCTGTGAGATAGCAGTGTTAACCACTGTGCCACCATGCCAACTAAATGCTACAATGTGTCACCGTTGGATTTGAACCCAAGTCCCAAAGACCTTTCTTCTGCCTCTGGATTATTAATCGAGCCACAATATCAGGAGCCTTATATTTCAGCTGACCGTGTCCAAGCCATTGCTCGGAGTTCCTGACTGAAGACAGTCCCACTTGACTTGACTGAGCACTGGTCCACTCAGACTTTGAGACATGGCCATTTGGGTGAGGCTCGCACAATGTGTTTGCTGTGTGGGCAAGTGACACATTCTGACGTAGCACTGTGCCACACAGCAACATGCCCACCCTCTTGACTAACTCTTGGGTGGTCAGAGTCAGTGATTTTATATCACTGCAGGGCTCTAACATGGCGTAGTGCTATGGATGGGGAACCTGTGTAACTTGGCTCCTAGTTACAATGACAGTCGATCAGATAGATGATGACGTGAAGTGGAAGTACATTGATGAATGTAAGCTTCACTTTCTAAGGAAGAGTTGCCCATGTCACCTATGTATCCATAGAGGCTTTTCTTTTTCTTTTCCCTCCCAATACATTTCAGTGCAAGCGACTGTCTTCAGAACCATTCTGAGGAAACGTTACTGGACTCGAAATTTTATCTCTGCTTTTTCTCCACAGATGTTGGTAGATCTGCTGATTTTCTCCAGCAATTTTTGACAATGACCAGGTTATCTGTTTTTCAGGTGGGACACTGGGATGAATGTAGGCCATGGATCTGTTACACCTATGTGTAATGGATTGAAAGGTTTCTGTTAATGTCAGAGCTGATAGTTACTCCTTGGACAGTGCAGCATTCCCTCAGAACAGCACTGGCAGTGCCAGGCTCCATTACATGCTCAAGACTCTGGAATGAGACGTGAAACCACAATCTCCTGACTCAGAGAAGAGAGTATTGCCAACTGGACCATGACTGACACAATTAGATAACAGTGTTAAGGAATGTGGAACCACGAAGAGTCAATGGAGTTAAGTATTGATGGTAGAACAGGCTTGACAGGCCGAATTACTGTCTCCTACATTCCAACTCTCGCCCTTATTTACAGAACACATTCCGCATTCCTCTCTTGGCAAGTATGCTGGATGGTGCAGGCCCTCACTTTGTCTGCTAACAATGGCATTATAATTAGGTAGCAAGAGGCAAAATTGCTGCAAATCTTATTGAAGGACACACATACATTTCAAAGTTAAATCTCTTGCACTACCCCAGTTGTTGGCTTTAGTGAAGAGTGATGAATCAAGTGACTTTCAATGGAATCATCCTAGTGTTGGTGCTCCTGACCATCCAGTTAATATCTTGAGTTTGGACTGATGTATCTGTCCAGTTGGGTGATTTTTCTACAACATTTAAGGGTCTCATGTTTGTCAAAAGCTGGGCTAGCAGAGGATGTCTTGATACCAAAAGGTCATCTTCATTGCTCAGACCTTCAACTATGTGTTGGTTTGGGTGGCACAATGGTTAGCACTGCTGCCTCACAGTACCAGAGACCCAGATTTGATTCCAGCTGTGGGTGACTGTGTGGATTTGCACATTCTCCCTATATTTGAGTGGGTGTCCAAAGATATGTGTGGCTTAGGTGGATTGGCCATGCTAAATTGCCCATAATATCTAGGGATATGCAGGCTAGTGGATTAGCCTCAAGAAATGCAGTGTTACAGGAATAGGACAGGGGGAGTGAGTCTGGGTGGTATTCTCTTTGGAGGGTCAGTTAGGGTTGATGGGCTGAATGACCTGCTTCCACACTTTTGGAATTCTATGATCTGTTACGTTAGTGAGTACTGTGTCCCGTTCTGGTCTCCCTGTTATGGGAAGAACATTTTTAAGCAGCAGAGGTGTCAGAAGAGATTGACCAGGATATTGCCAGGAATGGAGGTTTTGAGTTATAAGGATAGGCTGGGACATTTTTCACTGGAGCGTAGGAGGTTGAGGGGTGACCTTATAGAGGTTTGTCAAATAATAAGGGATATCAATCAGGTGAATAGCAGGTGTCTTTTCCCAGGGTGAGAAATTCCAAGACAAGGGGGAATATTTTCAAGGTGAGAGGAGAAAGACTTAAAAAAGACATGAGGGGCAATTTTTTTTTACACAGAGTGGCTCATGCATGGAATGGACTTCCAGAGGAAGTGGTGGGTACGGGTACAGATACAACCTTTAAAAGACATTTGGATAAATACATGAATAACAAATGTTTGGAGGGATAGGGGCAAGTGCAGGCAGGTGGGACTAGTTAACTTTGGGATTATGGTTGGCGTGGACTGGTTGGACCGAAGGGTCTGTTTCCATGCTGTATGACTCTATGATTATATAAAAGCTAACACTTTTATCCTCTCTGCATTTTATTCCCATGTCCTCAGTTTCTTAAAAGCAAACAAAGCAAATTATAGAGTTCAAAAGAATTGCAACAGGTGACAATTGCGAGTTCTGAATCATTGCCTCTGGATAGTATCATCCCCTTGTGCCATGACTTTTAGAGAAACGAGTGCGTACATTTACCTTGAAGCTAATTATACTACTGTTATTAAGTCTGAAAATGATTCCACTCCAGCAGTTAAAAAGAATATGCCTCACTCCCTCTGTGTCTGTGTAACTACATGGTATATTTTGAAGCTGTGAATCTTGTGTGCTAATTTAGAACAGTGCAGTGCAGAATCATTCTCCATAATGACAGTGATTTAAATGGAATTAACGATAATAATCACTATGTGGAGTCATAAAGCCAGGAAAGTCATGAAATAAATGAATATATTTGCCGAAAGGTTCTTTTCTTCTCTGAGTAATGGAGGGTAAATTACTGCCCCCGAATCTGTGGAAATGTATCCTTCATATAGATCAAAGCTGCTGCAGAGGGAGTTATTTCAGTGCATCAGAAAAGAAGATAGGCTCTGCTGTTATTTTAAGTCATGAGCCCTGTCCCTGATTAGTTCCTTTCTTCAGTACTATTCCCAATATTGTTAAATTGCTTTGTATGCCATTTCATTAGAGCTGTATACTTTTTGATGGCCTAATAAACACTACAGGCAGTTGTGCAAACTGTGCATTCTGACTTGCTGGTGCAGCTGTTTTTACCTTCGATGTGTGCTGTTTTCTGATGGCACTGACGTGGGTGGGATGAAGTAACCCAGATGTCAAGAGGAGATATTCTTCCTCCTACTTCCTTCCAATAAGAGATCTCTTTTTTGTCAAAATACAACTTAAAAGGTGGCATTTCTGTAGTCAGCGATCATCACACCAGAATGCAACCACACGTACAGAGCTTCCTTGCAAGACCAATGCTGTATTGAAGATGGAGATTTTCTTTCCAGGTTGATCAGGAATCAGGTTAACAAAACAAACGCCACTTTTCAGGATTTTGCAATTTAGGCACATTTCCAAACAAATTTCCTCCTTATTCTGTTTGTAGAATTAGTTGGAAACCTGAATTCAATGCATATTCCGAGCAACTTGCATTCCAATTAACTGAAAGCGCAGCACAAACAAGAGAGGAGAGTGTGTTGCTGGCAACATCAAGGTTGAAGGGCTTATGCCCGAAATGTCGATTCTCCTGCTCCTCAGATGCCGCCTGACCTGCTGTGCTTTTCCAGCACCACACTCTCGACTCTGATCTCCAGCATCTGCAGTCCTCACTTTCACAAACAAGAGTAATTTCTGCAATAACATTAATAGATAATCTACTGCAGAATTGTGGAGGCACTAGTTTAAATGTCCTGTCCTCTGATTCTTTTTCATAAGATTACCATTCGCAGTCCCCTGAAGGATAGATGGAAGATGATTTTCTTATAAAAGTTTGTTATTGAAATTAAAACAGGTTTACAGGACTGTGGCATTCCTTTTGTTGCAAATTGAAAATAATACAATGGATTTTCTGCTAGATGATCAATGTCCACTTGTTAAAATGTCATTCACAATACTTGTCTTGTTATATTACACAAAGGTTCACATGGATCATTCTGCAATAAGTGTGAATTAAGCTTCAGCAGATTTCCAACATGTTTAAATAGGTTATTGTATCTCCCAGGCAGATTGCAGTGAAACTGAGGAGCAATATTATTTTGCTTTGGGATCAAATAAAATACCAACACTTTTCCTGTGGAAAAATGTTGTAAAATTAATTAAATGCAAATTTATTTTATTCATTTATAGATTGTGAGTGGCACTCACAAAGTGACCACTAACTGCCCTTGAGAAGACGATGAGGATCCACTCCTTTGAGCCACTGTAGTCTCTTAGGTATTGGTGCGCCCACAGGAAGGGACTTCCAGCATTTTGACCCAGCAAAAGTTGAAGGAAGAGCAGCATAATTCCAAGGCAGTATGATCTACAATGTGGAGGAGAATCTGTGGGCAGTGGTGTTCCCATTCACCACCTTCCTTTTAACCTCCTAGGTCAGGGATGCCATTGGTTTGGAATATGTTAGCAAAGCATATGCAATGTATCTAATACACACTGCTGCCATTGGCCACTGGTGTTGTTGGATGATATGCCTCTCAAGCAAACTGCTTTGTTCAACAGCGTTGAACTTCTTGTGTGTTGTTGGAAGTGTATTTATCTAGGCAATTGGTGGGCACTCCATTTACACTCCTTTCATCACTTTGCCTTCTTGACAATGGACAGGCTCTGAGGAATTTTATTTATTTATACATGGGATGTGGGCATCTGTGATTAGGTGAGCATTTATTGCCCATCCCTAATTGCCCAGAGGAGTCACATGTCAGCCTGATCAGGTAAGGAGGGCTGTTTTCTCTCAAGGGTGTTCCCAAAAGGGTATTAATGAACCAGATGGGTTTTTCTGACAATGGTCATCATAAGACTTTTAAGTCCTTTTTTTTAAGTGAATTTAAATTCCACCATTTGCAGTAGCAAGATTCACACCTGAGCCCCCAGAACACTCCTGGGTCTCTGGATTACCAATCCAGTGATCAGGCTACTAAACTGTCACCTCCCCCCAGGAGGTGAGTTACTTTGTGCAGAATTCCCAGCCTCTGAGTTGCCCTTGTAGTCACAGTATTTTAATGGCTGGTCTACCTCAGCTTCTGGCAGGGCAATAATAATCCCTAGGATTTTGTAGTGGGAGAGTGTCACTGAAACTCTGAGTACAGTCCATGTGATCACATTCTCCATATGAGCCTAAAGCTGCTTTATTGTCTGAGGGGTCACAGATAGGGCTGAACATGAGGCAATCATCAACAAGCGCACAACTTAATCAAGAATGAGTTCCCTTAAACAGTGAAAGAATTGCATACTGATCAGTGTGGTAAAGGGTTCGTCCGAGAGTAAAGTTAAGCTTGCTCATTCAGCTTCATCACCGTGTTGAAAAGATGTTTTCACAGCAACTATTCAGAGTCTGCTTCACTTCATTTTTCGGTTGACGAGGTTCATATTCAAATACTTTGTAGTGAAGCTACCAGTTTTCCATTTTCATTCCAACAGGATGACTATGATTATGGCTAATTACAATGATGAATTAGTGTAATGAGAGCACTCAGTCAGTTTTGGTGTTCATGCATGAAAGAGCCAGGAGTAGTGTGTTTTTTTGTTGTTAAGAACACAAGTAAATTTATTCAAGGCTGTTGACTAGCCTGGGTTGTTCATAACACTGTGATTGAACTTTTACAAAAACGACAGTGTGGCTTTAGACCAGCAGGCTACATATTCTTTCTGATTTCCTTCCAAGTGTGCTTTCTGCAGATACACTGGATACACAGTTGGTTACCCAAAAATAAATCAAACAGTGTCATTGGGCTTTGGAATTCATCAGTCTCACAGAGTTGTAAAGCCACATTAAATTCTATGAATCCCACTTCAGTGAAATCTTAGTTTTGTTCAATTTGCCCTTAGGATGTGTGTGATAACACAGCCTGTCCCTAGCTGCCCTGAAATATTGATAGCAGGTTAACCTCTTATGGTAGTGGTGTTCCGACAGCATTAATGATGGGACAGGGGGAGGTTCAGGGGAATCCGGATTTTGACTGTGTAGTAATATAAAGGCTAGGCCGTGAGTCACTGGAGAGAAATTAGTTGTGAATATGTTTCCTCAATATTTCATCTTTTATTAATTAACCCGAACAATCATATCTTTAGTGCTCTATTCGACCATGAAAACCCTTCAATAGGAATATCTTCTCTTCAAAGCAAAATTGCTTATAATGTTGATCAGCACTTCCAAAAATACTTCCGCATGGGGCACATCATTTCAAGTGTGAAAGCAGTTTATTTGAGTATTAATTCGAGTCAACAAAACCAAAAAATGCAGAGGTTGGAAATCTGAAAGCAGAAACAGACAGTTTCTAATGAAGCATGAAACCACCAGCCTCTCTGTTTGTTTCAGAGATGTCGTCTGTCCAACTGGGTGTTTCCTGTCTTTATCTCATAAATCTCAGTCAGTTGGTCTGATTCTTACAATTCACAACTGGTCCCATACAAAGACTCCCCAAATGAATGTCAGAGAAAAGACAGCACTTGGTGCTTATTAAACAGATGACCTTCTGCACAGTTCTGGGTGCCACATCACAGGAAGGATGTGAACACATTGGGGCGAGTGCAGAAGTGGTCTACCAAAACGGTTGGGTGAAGGACACTAGTCATGAGGCTAGGTTGAAAAGGCTGGGACTGTTCTCTTCCAAGATAAGCACACTCAGGGGAGATTTGATCGAGGTTTTCAAAATCATGGTGGAGTGGAGAGAGAGAAACTGTACCTGCTCATGAACGACAGGGCATAGGTTGAAAATGATCTCCAAAAGCAAGGGTAAAGTGAGGGAAAGTGTTTTCACACAATGAGCAGTTAGTTAAGGATTACACTGCTTGGAAATGTGATGGATTTGGTTCAATTAAGGCATTCAAGAGGGCACTGGAAGATTATTTGGATAGAAATAAGAGAGGATAGGGAAAAAGCAGCAGATTGGCAGTCGCTAATGATGCTCATATGATGAGACAGTCCAGGCACAAATTAATGAATAGCCTCCTTCTGGGCAGTAACACTTTCTGGGATTCAGTGACCTTGGATTTAAAGCTGGGTGGGTTCAAAGCTCATGGCATTTGGTGCACCTGCAGGGCTGGTGGCCATGGTCACTTTGAGCCTTCTCCATCAGATTTGGTGCCAGGCAGGCATTTACCTGTTTGGTTTTGGATCCTCATCGTATTCAGTGCACTTGCCCTGCCAAAGGGAGAGCGTCTGGTCAATCAAAAACCCACAGATCTCTGGTACTGACAGCTCCACCTGGAGTGATGGCCCAAGTGACAGGATCATCACAAGAGCTTGGACAGATGGTAGGCAAACAGGGGCGCATCCTGCTCAGTCAGGTAGGTCCAGGCAAAGGAAAGGTGGGTGTTTAGATGGATGGGCAAGTGGAAGTCTTCACCTACAGATGACATTTGCCTGTGATGTATTACACAACAGGGCATGAATGCCTACAATGTCAAAACAGGCCATTCAGCCCAACAAATGAAAAACACCCTTCCCAGACTCACTCCCTACCCTATCCCTGTAACCCGGCATTTATCAAAGGCTAATCCAACTAATTTACACATCCCTGGACCACTATGGTCAATTTAGCATGGCCAATCCACCGAATCTGCACATCTTTGGACTGTGAGAGGAAACTGGAACATCCGGAGGAAACCCACACAGACACAGGGAGAATGTGCAAACTCTGCACAGCCAACTATCCGAGGCTGAAATTGAACCTGGGCCCCTGATGCTGGGAGGCAGCAGTGCTGACCACTGAGTCACCGTGAGTTTGACAATAAGTAGGGAATCTCCCATATCTGTCTGTGGGTTTACCTGGCTCCTTACCCACATGGTGCCCCTCTTACCAAAGGTTAAATACCAACGGGGGCAGGGTAAGGCCCTCATGTGATTCCTAAGCAACAATTTAAGGGGCTCAATTCGTTTTTGTCTAGAGAGGTTTCCACAAGCCTTCATGCCTGAGATTTAATCAGGGCAAGTTAGGAAAGCAAAGAGGTCTCCACCCTGCTTTTCCTACCTGATTGTACAGGAACCTCAACTCTCAGCTCACCTGCACCCCCACACCCCCACTCCAATCTGGGGAATTAAATCCTGCCATCTGAGTTCATGCTTAATATCTTTGTAGATTAATTAATCAAGCAACACACTCTCACTGTCGTTGCAAGTAGTGCTATTAAAATTAATCTCAACAATAGACCAGAAATATCTGACTGACGTTCTGAACAGAGCATCGTAACAAGCAAGTTTCCTATTGTGGTGTACATATAAACACCATCTCCCGAGGAGCAATGTCACTTGCTAAGTAATTGCTGGTGGTGAACATTATCTGATGATTCATTCCTGCTCCTAACAGAGCTGTAGTGATGTAGTGATAGCGTTACTATATCTGAGTTAGGAGGCCTGGGTTCAAGCCCCATCTACTTCAGATGTGTATAACATCTCTGAACAGACTGATTAGGAAAATATCATCCTGGTCCTATAAATATACATTGACCTCACCATCATTCATTAGTTTGAAAGGTGTTTGCCCAAAAATATGTAACTAAATAAATGCTCATAAGAATATCTGAAGGTTAGCTCTAATTGCAACATTCATGGGCTGTTTCCTTTTTCTGGGCTCTAACATGAAGTTCCAAAGCAGCAGTATCAGTTCAGGGTTTTGATGACAATATGGTATGCCTGTTAAACCAACAAACATAAAGCTAAATCAGTCCATAAATACCACCTCAACTTAGTTCTTAATGGAATCTTTTGCTCCCCCCTAACTGTGAATTGCTTTTATTCATGTTCATCTAAAAATGATATTTTTCTCATTTTAAGAAACAATGCAAATTGACTTGCTGTGTTAAATTGTTCATTATGTAAAGCGTATTGAGGCAAGAACAAATTGGATGGTACATCACTCTAGGTGTTACTAATGTATTTCAAGAATATTATTTGCAGTGTTGTGTTAAGCCTCACTGGGTGCCACATGAGAGATTAAACCCCACTATTCCTGAAGCCATCACAGAAATAAAAAAAAGTTAAGATGTTTGCAGAAATCCCCAGTCTTTTAGATCAGGTTGATAGAAAGAATGACCACCTTTCTGTAATTAAGAAGGATCACGACTTATTACAAATAAATACTGTAGTTCATGCTAAACAATTATGAATTGTTGGAGTATAACACTACTCATTATAACTCCAATCCTCCAATAAACCCCCCTTTATACCCACATGCACTAGTCATAGCAAAAATAAATATGGAGCTCATGAGTGGTGAGGAAGACTGGAAGGTCAGTTCATTAATTCCCGTTTCCAGGATTTATTGATATGATTCGTGTTTTTATTTTATTATTCATTCATGGGACTTGGGCATCACTGGCTGGGTCAGCATTTGTTGCCCAGATGCATTAAGAGTCAATCACATTGCTGTGGATCTGGATTCATATGTAGTCCTGGTAAGGATGGCAGATTTCCTTCACTAAAGGGCATTCATGAACCAGATGGGTTTTTCCTGACAATTGGCAATGGTTTCCAGATTTTTTTTAAAAATTGAATTCAAATTCTACCATTTGCCATAGTAGGATTCAAACCTGGGTCCCAAGAACATTATCTAGGTCTCAGGATTAACAGTTCAATGATAATACCACCAGGGCATTGCCTCCCCTGATCGGGATTCTGCTTCTTGATCCTCATTGTCTGGATAGTCTCACTTTTTTGCAGAAGGCACAGACTGACTGGTTCACACTTATGAAGGCTTCTGACTTGTCAATTAAAAATCACAAGTTTACAGCAATGGCTGAAAGGAAAATAGACTGGTTTTCTCCAGGCTTAAGGTGCGTCTTTTATTACTATCAAGAATAGACATCTCCTGACCTTGCAGAGGTGTGACGCCTTGTCCCTATCTTTTTCAAAGCCCCAGGCTATTCAGCTACCTGGGAACCAATCACATTATTGTTGGCAGGCAAAAGACCTTTGTCATCAATAAATGGTCCACAGAGCTATCAGCTATTTGTTGCCGGCTGAATCTCCATTTGGACACAACCCTTGGATTCAGTTCTTGTGCAAACCATCTACGACTGCTTAAATCAGCAGCTGTGTAAACAATACTGACAATGAGTATCAGGCTACCTGCTTTCAAAAAATGCTTGTTACTTAAAACAGTTATTTCCTCAATTCAATCCTCAGCCAAAAATACAGTAAAAATGCCTTCCAGCTGCGATGTCAAATATGAATTGGCATTTATATTCTGCCATGAAGGAGGTTAGAAGTGACTGACCTATATGTTATTCTTGAAACTCTGATAAATATTTGTATTGTATATAACTCCGGGTAGCTCACATTGTCATCCTAATTAAGTTTATTCTATTCAGCAAGGTAAAGCCAAATGCTCAATGAAATAAATGTATAATCGATCAAACTCACTGCTGAAATATAAAATGGTTTAATTATCAGCAAAACCAAGTATGATTGCTGAAGTATTTATTAGATAGACAGTAACAATTGATATGTATTTTGCTTAAAGTAAATTGGTCTTCAAATTTTATAACCTAAATAAATAAAATGCAAACATAGGAAAGGGCAGTCTGTGCATTTTGTGTGTACACTCCTGTCCTGTGAGCAGTTCTCCAAACTTCATGGTTGAGTCAGAGACAAGCTGCTTTTTAAATTATTATTTAGCTTGAGTTTAAATTTGATGCTTTGATTATTTTCAGCTTTTCATTTAATACAGGAATCTGAACAGAAAATAAAATTTTATAAACATCTCTTTGATATTACCACTTACAGTACATCTATCGACAATCATTCCATCACTTTGGCTGAGACTACTAAATAACCCCTGTAATATGACAGAACCTTTGTAATAATAACTTCCAATTATTTCTTTCCATGCAAAGAAATTGATGGGACTTTTGCCCTTCTGCCTCTTAAAAGAAGCAGCCCATTAACAAAATGAATATTTGTGACACATAGATTTTGTTCATAATTGCTGTTGTTCAGTTTATTTTATTAAACTCTTTATAAATGCACCTTTTGGTTTAGTGTTCGACCTTTTATACTGCACAAACATGTTGCTAAATTTCTCTTGATTTTTCAAAGCTTTCATCTGCTATTGCTGTCAGTAGTCATTTGCGTTGCAGGGATTGCATTTCCTACCACTTGGACCCTAATTCCTGCTGCTGTTTCAATAAAGAAATGTCTTATAAAGCTGGCAACTGATTTCTAGTAGTGAGATGTAACTGGATTACCTGTACCTACCAGCTATGAGCATGAGCCTTGATTAACTGCAATCTTTCAACTTCAGGTACATTTGACATCCTCTAGCAGCTTTCAAGCTAACTAGACTTAGCACTCAAATAAAACACGGTGACCTCAACATGGGTTATACCACAGGCAGTGGGTTCGAGTCTCACTTGCTCCAGAGGTCTATCAGAGCATATTTAAACACACTGATTGAAAATATCTTAATGATCACTGCTGTGCATTGTCTATGTTATACAGTCAGGCCATAGTCAGTTCAAACTATTGCAAGCGGGTGATGTCGTACATTGGAATGATCTTTGCCTCTGGATCCAGGTTCAAGTCCTACCAACTCCAGAGGCGGATGTCAGAACATGTTGATGAGAAATATCTGTGCTGTAGTGAGAGGCAACTGAAGGCCAATAAAGCAGACCATTGATGACAGCTGTGATAAACTCTTTAAACAGCAGAATTTGACTCAAATAAATTAACAATACAGTTTCCAGAATGTTTAAATGCCAATATGTTTTTAATTAATTATCTCGTAGCTAAGATAGCTTTGAATTTTATTAAGTCCCACTCTCAAACCTCTTGGCCTTCCCTAGTGATAGTTCCAAAATGAGGAAGGTGCAGGAGAGTGGAGTTGAAATCCGAAGTTATTCATGATCGTATTGGATGGTGGAGTCAGCTCAATAGGTCAAGTGGTCTACTCATGTTCCTATTTCTTGTGCTCCTGTATTTTATGGCTTCCCCAATATAGTTTATATAACGCTAATGGAACAAAATAAACTTATAATTTGTTTATAAGGATAATGAAACTTTCTGTTTGCTATTAATGCAGTCAAAAATTCATTAAATAAAATGCATAGAAACCAGTTCAACAGCTCTGCTTAACAGTGTTTTCTATTTTTGTAAATGTCAGCCAAGTAATAGACAAGGAACACAGTTAAAGCATCCAAAACATGTATAAGTAAACACAGTGGATTTATTTATTTCTCTGTGAAGTGGGTGTGTTTTTTTTTCCTTCATTAAACCTTCTTAGGATTTTGTAGGGGACAGAAGGAGCTTTACAGCATATTTTCCTAATTAATGAGCCTCTAGAGGCTTTTAAGGCGCTTAATCCATTTAGCAGTGGTAAGAGCTCCTGCAAAGTTCCTGATCTGAATGGTTACTAAGCTTGTATTTTCTCGACAGATTCTATCATCTGTTATGAAAATATGCTCATTTGTGAGATATATTGAATGCTTTTAGTCTTACGATTTTGAAACTCATTCACCCTTTGGATCCATCTAAACAACGGTAACATGTTTGTGCTTGAGAAGAAAATGTCACATGCTGTACCCTGGAGGCTGACAGATGAGGCTGTCCTGTTGGTACATTACTTAATTAATAAATGCTGACAGAGCATGTGCTATGTCTATTATTCTTTTGAAACATAATGACATCGATTTTGTGGTTGTAATGATGGCAAAACTGTCAGTGTTCTCTATGAAACTGACAGCAATGTGTGGCATCTGTATTTGTGCAATTACACCTGGAAATCTAGAAGGGAATGTCAGTGATTGCCTGCTCCTCCATAACTGTGCTGATGAATTCTCGTCAGGTGGGAACCTCAAAACTCATTTGAATCGATGTGAGCTTCTGCTTTTTATACTCTGATCTCGCCACCAAAGACCTGGATGCCTAGTTGGATTAAAGGCATCTGGGTTTTTTAACATCCATAATTACTCATGAACAACCCCGCTGGCCCTGAAAATGAATGTACTGTTTGTGGAATGTCTTATTCCTCTGTTGTTATAAAAACATTCAGTTCATTTTGGCATAATAAATATTTTAATGACATTTCAACTACAAGTTTAACTGCATGTGTATGTCCCAACCTTGCCAAATCACAAAGGTGAAAAATAATTATTCTCCTTTATTTCTTATTTGTTGTTGGTGAGGACTCTTCAATGTGATTGGCTGCTTTGCTTAATACTGTCAGAAGTCACATGACACTAGGTTATATACCAACAGGTTTCTTAGAAATTGCAAGGTTTTGCAGTGCTGCTTCTTTATCAGGCAGAGTGACTTCACCTGACAAAGGAGCAGTCCTCCAACAACTTATGATTTCTAATAAACCTGTTGGACTATAACCTGGTGTTGTATGACACCTGACCTTGTACACCCCAGTCCAACATCGGCATCTCCATATCATTGCTTAACACTAGTACTCACATCAGGACTCCCATGTAATTTGCACCAGAATACATTGTTTTAACAACAATTGTACATGGGATCTGGGCATCACTAGCTAGGCTGGCATTTACTATCCACCCCTAATTACTCAGAGGGCAGTCAAGAGCCAAACACATTAAATGCTGTGGGCCTGGAGTCACATGGAGGCAAGACCAAGTTAGAACAGTACATTGTCTTCCCTGTGCAACAACAGACATTATCATTAGGAAAGGTAAAATCTATGCTCTAGAGATTGCTAGGTCTGTGTGGGCAACTTTCTTCAAAGTCATGGCTCAGCATTACCATTTCACCGCTGACCCTAAAAGCTTGGTCAATTGAGTAAATGGGGTGGGGGTAAGAGACAATGTGATCAGGCTTGAATAGAGAGACCAGCTGCAACTCAGTGTATATGACGCTGTATTGTGGACCACATACTCCCTGAGGTGCAGCCACTTGTAGAACCAATGTTTGACCAGAGGGAGTTTGGAGGGGAAGAACAGTAAGTGTTTGCAATGGAGATCTGTCTAGACATCCAAATTATGTTTCTTCTGAAGACACACATATAACAATTGAAAACAACACAATGAAGTTTGAAAGTTACATTCTGTGATTTGAGTAGTAAAATGACTGTAGCACGTTTCTTGGCCAGCTATTTTAACTGATATATTAATTAGTTATTATAACATTGTGTGACACTGTTAATTCCTGTAGCAACTAATTTCCAACCTTAAATGCTCCAGAGCAGGAATTAATTAAAATCTGTTAAATCAGTGAAATGTTGGTTTTAAGAAAACTCAGATTTCATATTCTACATTTTCTTGCTGTTAGCATTGGTTCTGGCAAACTTGTTACACTATGGTGGTGTCCCCATCTCTGAACCAGAAGTTCTGTGTTACAGCCCCACTCCAAGGCTTGATGACCAAGGAAGATGCGTTCATACTTCAGCCAAGGAGGGTCAAGATCGCAACACTTGTCAATGGCAGGCAGTAAGAGTGGAAGGGATAGAAAAAAATCATTGGAGCCTCTTCCATCACTCCATAGCTCCAAGCTACAACATGCTTGCAAAAATATATGTCACCACGGCAACATATCTTTCCCTTTGGAGGACAGTGGGCTGGATATCTGATGCGGAAGAATTGGTGCCAACAGCACTAGGTTAACAATCAGTATTCCTGGAATTCCCTGAAAAAGGTCCGCTATTCATTTGATCCAGAGAACCCCAGAGAAATCATGCAAGGCAAGGGGTGCGAACTTGCGAGTACCCTTCAGGTATACCCGTGGGACTACCCAGACCATCAAACACGTGCATATCTACAAAGCGACAAAGTTCCTGAAGGATGTTGTGATAAAGAGGCAGTGTGCCCCTTTCCAATGCTACAATGGTGGAGTTGGCAGGTGTACTGAAGCTAAGGCCTAGCGATGGACACAAAGTCATCAGCCAGAAAAGAATGCAGAGTACATGTTACAAAATGCAGAGAGCAATGCTGAACTCAAGGGTCTGGATGCGGATTCTCTAGTGATTGAGCACATCCAAATGAACAAGGCTCCTCAGATAGGCTGGCAGACTTACCGTGCCCTTGGTCATTTGAGCTGACCCTGCCACATAGAGATGATCCTCACTGAGAAGGAGCAGATTGTTCCAAACCCAAAGGAGGAAGTTGTTCAGAAGAAAAGGGCTTCCCAGAGGAAGCTGAAGAAGCAGGAGCTTATGGCAAATTTTACTCATTTACTAGCAACTTCTATACATATAATAAAATTATTGGAAACCATAAAATAAAACAAAACAAAACCAATGGGCATTCTGGCTGGGCTGGGTTTGGGACCTGCATTCTTGTCCTATCCAAGGTGGAGGTCATGGAGCTGTGGGGTGGAACTTAGACAGAGAATAGAAGAAGGGTGTCAAACCATACCGGATGATCTTATGCCTTTTGACCCTGTTAATGTTGCATGCAATGGGTATCATTTCTAATAATGTTACACCCCAGAAGATGCTCATGACTTTCCTTGTGGTATTAGCAGCAACATTGTTTATTGGGTAAACATAATGAACTTGATGGTATTTTGACTCCTGATTCAGAGTATTTCAAAACTTGCAAGCTAGAACTCTCAAAATTAAGTTGGAATTTCAATAAGAGAAAAATAAATGTTTGAATTACTCCATCACATGCCAAAATAAATATGCACACACCTTCAATTTTATTCATTTTCTGCATCAATTGCATTTGGATCTGTGGAGATGCGTACCTCAGGAACACATGCTGTTCTCCATCACACTGCCTACACAATGCTGTACATGTTTGTAATAAAATAGAAAATTAAGATCTGTCTACCATTCAACAGTGGGGAAAATAGTCAGGATCTAAACCAGTTATGCTTGTTTTTCTGTACTCAGAATCATTTGTGTTACTGCAGGCAGTCACCCAGAATCTTCAACAGCCAGCTTGGAAAGCAAATTAGATCTGAATCATCTGTTCGCCAGTAGATTGCACAACAGGATATGATACATGTGCACCACATTAGAATACCAGTCATGGCTACAAACTGATAGGGCATAAGCATTGAGACCATTGACTGTGGTTCACTGGGTAGCACGCTCACCTGTGAGTCAAAGGGATGTGGTTTCAAATCCCATTCCCGAGACTTGAGTAGATTATCAAGACAAGCACTTCATTATAGTATGAGAGAGGGCTGCAGTGCTGGAGATGATGCCTTTCAGATCAGACATTAAATTGAGGCTTCTCTACCCTCTCAGGTAAAAGAACACTTAGAGTCATAGAGATATACAGCGTGGAAACAGACCCTTCGGTCCAACCATTCCCTACTGACCATAATCCCAAACTAAACTAGTCCCACCTGCCTGTGTTTGGCCCATATCCCTCTACACATTTCTTATTCATTTACTTATCCAAATGTCTTTCAAAGGTCTTTTCCTCAGGGTAAGGGGGTCCAAAACTAGAGGGCATAGGTTTAAGGTGAAAGGGGAAGAATTAAATGATGCCGAAGGGGCAACTTTTTCACATAGACGGTGGAACGTGTATGAATGAGCTGCCAGAGGAAGTGGTGGAGGCTGGGCCAATTACAATATTTAAAAGGCACGTGGATGAGTATATTAAAAGGAAGAATTTAGAGGGATATGGGCCAAATGGTGGCAAGTGAGACTAGATTAATGTAGGATATCTGGTCGGCATGGACAAGTTGGACCAAAGGGTCTGTTTTCATGCTGTACAGCTTTTGACTCAATGATTCAATGATAGTGTAACTATACCTGCAACCACCACTTCCTCTGGAAGTTCATTCCACACACAAACCATTCTCTGTGTAAAAACAAAAATGCCCTTCATGTCTTTTTTAAATCTTTCTCCTCTCACCTTAAAGATATGCCCCTAGTCTTGAAACCCCCCATCCTAGGAAAAAGACTCACCTTATCTATACCCCTCATGATTTTATAAACCTTTACAAGATCACCCCTCAACATCCTATGCGCTAACGAAAAAGGTTCCAGCCTCTCCCTATAACTCAAACCCTCCACTCCTGGCAACATCCTGATAAATCTCTTCTGAACCCTCTCCAACTTAATAATACCCTTCCTATAACAGGGCCACCAGAACTGGACGCAGTACTCCAGAACAGGCCACACCAATGTCCTGTACAATCTCAACAACCTCACTTGGTATGAGGTTGAGACTATCACTGGCAAGTTGCCCATCCGTAATTTCCCTTGAACTGAGTGGCTTACTATGGCCATTTCCGAATCAATCCCACCACTGTGAGTCTGGAGTTACATGTAAGCCTGACCAGGAAAATACGCCAGATTTCCTTTCCTGAAGGATATTAGTGACTCGGGTGGCACTTTTTATAGTACCCAATAATGGTTTTATGACTACCATTACTGAGCTTATTAACTGAATTCGTATTTCACTGGCTGCTGTGGTGGGATTTGAACCCCTGGACCCAGAGCGGCAGTATAGGCCTCTGGATTACTCCTCCAATGACATTCACCATTGACACTGGACATGATCTCTCATCCTTTAACTGCAACAGTCTGCCCACCTCCCCCCCACCTCCGTCTCCCCCACCCTCTTCCTGATGTCTCAGTCAATATTAATGCCTCAACTAACACCAAAAGGACCGATGACCTGATTAACACTTTTCTATATTATCACTGTGATGACTCCACCTTTTTGCACTTTTCTCTCTAGTCTTACAAATCTTCTCAAAACCCAAATGCTTTATCAAGTGGTTGATTTCATTTCTATCACCTGGCTTTCCTTCCTCACCATTTCTATGTGCAAAGTGCAATTAGGATGTTTTCCACATGAGAGGGACTTAGCAGATATGAACTGTTGCTGAGTAAAATGTGAAGAACAAACTTAACCTCCACTTGAAAACAGTATTTAGTTTTCTCTTCCCCTATTTCCTGGTCCCTAAACCTTGCCTGAATTTTCTGGCTTTGAGAAAGTTGACTGTTCTCTGATCACTCACCCAAGTGTCTGCTCCTTCTCAATTAACTGTGGCAACGGATTGTTGCAAATTCTCTATCGGATCTTATCACCAAAGTAATTGCTATTTTTACTGAACGCAATTCACGGCTAATTCAAGCAATGGCACCAATTAGAGCAGGAACCCAGCATGATTTTCTTACTCTAAAGTTGGACATTGTGATCATAGAATCCCCTACAGCATGAATGCAAGCCATTCAGCCCATCGATTTGACATTGACTCTCTTACCAGCATCCCACCGAGCCCATCCCAACCCCGTAACCGCACATTTCCCATGGCCAATCCACCTAGCCTGCACGTATTTAGACTGTAGGAGGAAACCAGAGCATCCAGAGGAAGCCCACATGCATACCGGGAGAAAGTGAAAACTCTATGCAGGCAAACAGGTGATGGTGGAATTGAACCTGGGTCCCTGGAGCTGTGAGGAAGCAGTGTTGACAAGTCAGCCACCGTGCCTCCCTGTGGTCATCTGCTTTCATGCAGGTCAGCCAAGACAGATAAAGGAGCTTGTGCCTTGCATTTCACAGCTACCACCATCCTGTTTCACGAAGGAATTGAAGGAACCCACAGATTACATCTGTCTAGGAATGTCTTGGTGTTTACATTTGGTTTGGTTCATGTGATAGACAGCATCAGATGGTTAACCTGCTTCATCCCCCCCTAGAATCCTAGGGAGCAGAAAGTGCTTGCATATTGGAATTAGACTGTGTACCAGCCTGTTTTGAAACACATTGTTTAACAACTGGCTCTTAGCCAACCGTAGGTAATGGAAGAGTTTGTGTAAGCTGACACTGAATGAACAGACCCTACATAGTTTAGACTCAGACCAGCAACTTTACTGCAAGCAGCTGGTTGGAGAACAAGTGGAGATTTGTATCTTTGTACAAGCAACCTTTTTTTAAAGAAAACTTAGGATTTATTTGATAGATGCAATACAGCGGTGAGTCTATCTAGAAAATTATCCGGCAATGTAGCTTTATTTTAATTTTCTATTAGCTGACCCGAGGTTTAATATGACTGGTGGAGGACATTGTATTTTCTGGAATGATACTATAAATAGAGAGAGATGTGAGATGTGCTGCCAACTCACAATCTAGCACCTGCTTTAAAATGTTGGACAATGTTATCATCTGTATCTAAGTAATTATAGAGTCATACACCATGGAAACAGACCCTCCAATTCATCCACAACAATGCCAATCTGACCTAGTTCCATTTGCCAGCCTTTGACCTATATCCCTCTAAACCCTTCATATTCATATACCCATCTAGATGCCTTTTAAATGTTGTCATTGTACCCATCTCCACCACATCCTCTGACAGCTCATTCCATACATGTACCACCCTCTGCGTGAAAACATTACTTCCTTAGGTCAATTGTTTAGGTTTTACCAGAAGGAAATAAATTACAGTTTAGGGTGGCGTGTCAGATGAGAGGTTTATGTTGGTCTATCACAGTTGTCCTGTTTCTGCAGCATCTGCAAACAGAACCCTTCTCTCTCCCAGCCTGATACAGTGATCTCAGTTAAAATGCAACTGGGGATCAAAGCACCTCAGAGAGCATAATGAATGAAGTGGGGCTTGGAGAGTGGGTTAGTGAGTTATGAGGGGTACAGCTTTTAAAAGCTGCACCTCTAACTCAGCGATCCGAGCTTAGCTCTGCTACAAAGCTGTGGTGAACTGCCAGCTGCACACTGAGCTTCCAATGTTGAAAGTCAAGCTGACCCAGCAGCATCCATTTGAATTGGGCATGGTGTGCCCCGGAACACTAACCAGGTGAAAAACATGGCCACACATACGAAGGAAACAACTTGCTTCAGATTGAAAGAAGTGAAACTATGACTGTATTCTAACAGATGAAAGGCTTAACAGACAATCAATTTTTCAATGTATAATTTCAGTTACATCACACTGCAAATTTTTGCTATAAATTCTGTGTTACGATCGAGCCCCCCACAATCACCTGATGAAGGAGCGTCGCTCCGAAAGCTAGCGTGCTTCCAATTAAACCTGTTGGACTATAACCTGGTGATTTTAACTTTGCTTCAGATTGAGTAAGTTTGAGAACTATGTTGAGACACGTGCACAATTAAGACAGAAACCTGAGATTTTTTTTATATCTTTGCTGACATCAGAGCATTCCAGCATGTCTGAGCCAGAACATGCAAAAAGAGACAAAGCCTTCAGGCGGAGTACTGGGGATAAGGCATGGAGGAAGAGAAAACTAAGTGCTGTCTTCAAGCAGAGGTTCAATTCATTCTTCAAGTTTTACTCAGCAACAGTTTGCACCTGCACAGTCCCTTTGATGAAGAAACCATCCCAATCATACTTTACACCCAGAAATGATGAGGAAGATCTTAGAAATGTTATCAATCACTTGATAAAACTTTTGGATGTAAGAACCTATTGGCATGATTCAGCATGACAGCTTTCCAAAATGTACATGTGCACACTTTCAGTGTACTATCACTGACTCAACTCTTTTATCCCTTACTTTGTTTATACAGGAAGTATCATACACAACATATTTATGTGGATTGTCACTGCTTTGACTAACTTAGAGAACGCAATGATAAAGTAAATAAAATGTATGTGACTGCCTGGAAAATATTTTGCATCCTGTGTCAAAATGTTGGACGGGAAATTTCTGCAAAAGCATATGAATTTAAGACACAGGAAGAAGGCTAAATGATATGGAGCACCATCTTTCTATAAGATTGCAGTTGATCTTTGACCTCAACTTTCCTTCTTTAGTGCCCAAAAATTCATTATAACAGATAAGATTATTCATCACATTAGTTTTAAGCCATTTATGTAGAATTTTGCAAATATATAATGAATCACAGTAAATTATTTTAAAAATAGATATTTCTCCAGTTGTTTGGAGATTTCACCTTTGAAGGATACTTATTAGCTGCACAATTCCTACTTACCTTCAGATCTCACTTTTTCAATTAGTTTGCATTGTGTTCATTTAATTTGCTGCTGACTTCAATGTAGCTTATTTTTGCATTTTCATCACCATCCTGGAACCTGTTTATAGCTGCATTTTAGGTTGTCGCAATTTGACTTCTGAAGTTAGGCACCCAACTGCTTCAGCTTTATTTGGTGCTTTTGTGAGGAGCTGTGAAAGTATGAAAATCACTGATACTTACACCTGAGATAGTCATCCTACACCTTTCCTTACCAACTGTCCACATGCCTCCCTGCAAGGACATCTGCCTTCATTGTCTATGCATCATTAGCTAGACATTCACAAAGGTTCATCTCTTCCCTGTGTCAGAGCTTCAGAAACTTCTAAGACAGAGACAATTCTGTGGATGCTTGTCAAAGTGGCTGTAGTCTGCTGGTTTTCAATAATTATATCCACTCAAGGAGTGGTAGGGAATAAAAGCCAAATGTTACAAAGAAACATGGACTCGATTCATGAAGAAGGTGAAGCATGGCTTTATTTGCCAGGGCAACCCATTTATCAATTTCTCCACCAAAACAGCTAAAACAGCAAAGCAGCTCTTCAATGTTTCCGTGTCTCAGGATGGCTTGACTTGCAGGGGGTTTAGATGGCATTACCTGAAACCACAAAGTGCCTTGTCCCTCAGTTCTGAAGCCTGCCGGTTTGGAGTAGAGTTGTACTGCATTCTGTGACTGTCGGTATAGTAAGTGACAGTCATGGTGTCTTGACTTCAAGGAAGTCAATAGCAGCATCATGTTATCTGAGGGGACGGAAAGATTGGATGTTTGGACACCGCCAATAGTCTCCAGGGAATACCCTTCTCAGGAGTCCCTTGATCCCTGCTGTCTATACCTGACATATGTCTCCTTCTTTATCTTGACCAGAGCCTCAATTGCTCTAGTTGTCCAGCATTCCCTACACCTACCAGCCATGCTCCTCACTCTAACATGGGGCATACTGCCTAATTTTTAAAAGCCTCCCACTTCCCAACAGACTCTTTACTTGCGAATAGCATCCCCCCCCCCCCCCATCAACCTTTGAAATATCCTGCCTAATACCATCAAAATTGGCCTTACTCCAATTTAGAACTTTAACTTTTTGATCAGGTCTACCCTTTTCCATAACTATTTTAAAACTGATAGAATTATGATCACTGGCTCCAAGGTGCTCCCCCACTGACACCTCAGTCACATGGCTTGCCTTACTTCCCAATAGAAGATCAAGTACGGCTCCTTCTCTAGTACATCCACATTTTGAATAAGAAATGTTTCTTGTGCACACCTAATAAATGTCTTCCCATCCAAGCCCTTAACACTATGACAGTCCCAGTCTATGTTTGAAAAGTTAAAATCCGCTACCATTACATCCTTGTTATTCTTACAGATATCTGAGATCTCCTTCCATATTTGTTTGATGCATGCTGAGATAACTGAGTGAAATATTCATGATTTGAGACTTTATTCAGAGGCAGAACTATGGGAATATCACAATCCTGATGTACCTTCATATATGAGGTTAAATGCAAGTTCTGGTTGTAGGTTTGCTCGCTGAGCTGAAAGTTTCATTTTCAGCTAGTGGGATGTTAAGGGGAGGTTTGTATTTTCGACATTTAGGTAGTACCTCTTTCCTTAGGCATTCATGCAGGAGGTACAGATGTTCACTGGCGCTCTGTTGGATGGTATTGCTTTCCCATTTTTGGGACAGTTTTAGCATATTGCACCCCATAGGTGTAGTGAGTTTTGAGAAGATTTGTAGCTCAGGTTGAGGTTCTGGATGTAGGTTTGCTCGCTGAGCTGGAAGGTTCGTTTTCATGACAACGCAAACCTAATCCAGAACCCCAACCTGAGCTACAAATCTTCTCAAAACTCACTAACACCTATGGGGTGCAATATGCTAAACTCATTAAATGCAAGTACAGGTGCACAATCCTTTATCCGAAATACTCAGGACCAGCTGGTTTTCAGAATTCAGAATTTTTCGAATTTCAGAATAAGTGACAGTTGCATGGTGAAATTTTAAAAAATCTTAGCAAAGGAGCAGACTCGCTGAGTAAAACAGGCCGTGGAGACAGAATTGAGGCCTGCCATTGCTGGGCCACGCCCTCCCACATCGCATCTGAGTGACACGCATTGAGTGGGTGTAGACTTGGGTTAACTGTTTGCATTAAACTCGTTAATGAGAAAAAACTTCAGAAACAATTCTTCGGATTTTGGAGCTTTTTGGCTTTCAGCATTGTGGATAAAGGGTTGTGTACCTGTAGTAAGCAAGGTTAAAAGTGTTCGATGGTCCAAACGTGTAAGATTTCTCAGTAGTGTTAGAAACATATGTCTGAGCCTTCAACAAAGTTACTGCAGTAAGAATGTGACAGAAGATTATGCAAGCTGGTATCTCCCAGTTTGATATCTGCTGCACAGAACAATAGGCAGCACCACAGGGGAGACTACTTTCCACTTACTGAGGTAGAGGCTATAGAAAGAAGCAACAGGAGGAGAGCTTTGTGTGGTAATTGCAACGAGGTCAGCCAACTGAACCTCACAGAATACGGGTTCCATGATTGGGGCTGTTAATCTGTTCCAATGAGGGAGCCCTGGCTGACAGATAAAAAGGGTGAGTGTTAAGAGATATTGACACTCTGGTTCCTGACTCTGAATGAGGCAGTGCTATTGTCAAGGATGGTTCATGTATAAATAAAGGGTGACTTGGTGAAGGGATACTGGCCTCTGCAGTTATTTGAATGTCCTGCAGAGCAGCACCTTTCTGCCTCACTGTGTCATCTTGACTCACACCTCCTCATCCATAATCTCTGACGTTGCTTCATCTAGCTCCCTCTTTGAACCCTCAGAGTCATGGTGTTAGTGCTGATGTGCATTTTTATCAACATGGGGAATACAAGCTGGGATTCAGGATGCAGTCTGGGTGTGGTAATTCTCCCTCATAGGAACACGCAAACTAAAGGATTCAATTAAGAATGAAAATTCACCAAAGCTATATCAACAATGCCGAATGTCTATCGGTCCCATTCCTCAATATTCAAACCTAAAGGTGATCATCCAGTTTCATTTTCACTGATGTGTTTGAATGCAAAACATTGTTAAAATAAAACATTTCCCAGTAAAGAGACTGTATAATTTTATGGCATTTGTAGATGGAAAAATTCATCACAATATAATATGGGAGAATACTGTCAACTCTTGATTTGCTGGAACTTTAATACAAATTGCACAAAAAGGGCATTTGTTCAGTTTTATTAAAAATACCTAATTTCAGTCACTGGATAATTAAGTTTTAAGCAAAACATTACTGCATTAATAGAATTAAACTCTTCTGGATTTTCTCTGTATTCAAGTTATTCGAACATTTTAAAAAGAGCCTTTTCTGATGCAAGAGTGTTTGAAAATTAGCAAGAAATTCAGACATTGCTTGAATTTTTTAAACTTTGCTCATTTTTATTTTTAAATAGAACCATTTGGTTCAGATGTACATTGGTCCCTTAAAGATAGAGTAGTGCTGGAAAAGCACAGCAGATCAGGCAGGAATGATGGACTTTTGCCTGAGACGTCAATTTTCCAGCTCCTCGGATGCTGCCTGACCTGCTGTGCTTTTCCAGCACCACTCTAATCTTGACTCTAATCTCCAGCATCTGCAGTACCCACTTCTGCCCTTAAAGACATAGTCAGGAGAAATTGTAACGAGGAAGAGGAGAAATGTCAGAGGAGCTAAATGATTGTTTTGGACTGAATCTTATGTCTTTTTGACTGAGTATGAGTTATGTCAAGTTTTTTGAAACAATTTTCGCCTCAGGTCCCAACAAGATTTCCCATTGCGTCACACCAAATGGAGCTCATTAATTACCTCTCCTTGGCTATCGTATACCCCATGTCCAAGCCTAGCCTCATTTTACCATGTACTGTTGCCACAATAATTTGCCACTCACCGGATACTCGCAGCAATACTGGCATCCCTCCTGCTTGTGCCACCTTTGGAACCTTTGTGTATCGGAACAAGTATTAGCCCGAACCATTTCCCCTCACCATCAACGTAACAATACGGCAGTCACAAAGTCATGCTACTCAGGGCACATAGCAACAGGGCTGGCATCCTTCGCACAGACAAATCCCCATTCTCTCACCCTGGTCACTGTTTAATTACAGTTTACCTGTCCTTAGATATATCCCATCTAAACACATTCACACTGCCCCCAATCTCCACTGTCGACCCACACCATGTCACTGTCCCACAGCAGCACATTCCACACAATCAAGCAATCAGAAAAAATACAAACATAAGTTTTTATTCACAGTCAGCGAACTCAGATACAAACCAAACAAAAACAAGAACAGAAATTGCTGGAAAAGCTCAACAGGTCTGGCAGCATCTGTGGAGAGAAATCAGAATTTCTGTAGCTCAATTGGTCAGTGTGATTGGATGTAAACTTAACATTCTGGTTCCAGTGACCCTTCCTTAGAAATGATGGTAACTAGGTGAAGGGTGGATGGTGGCGGGGGCATGGGGGGAGTTAAGGGGTAAACAATAGGTGGAGATAGAGCCCAAAAAAAGAGAAGAACAGTTGGACAGACAAAGGAGTGGATCACAGTTAGCTGAGCAGCTGTTAATGGGGACTATTCAGGTTAACAAAGGGTTGTGTGTAATAGCAGACCATGTGATAACAAGGGATTGGGGTAAGAACAACCAAAACCAGTAGAGGCAGCTGTTTGACCCCACAATGCAAACCAAATGTTGGCATCATGACCAGTGACAATTCTACTTTAGTGAGTTTGGAGAAGATTTTTGGCTCAGGTTGAGATTCTGGATGTAAGTTTGCTCGTTGAGCAGGAAGGAACCTTACATCCAGTTCTACTTTCTGTGATGGTCAGTGGCACCGTCTCCAGGAACCGGGTGTCAATCAGCTCCTGTCTGGTTTGGAGAACCCGACACAGCTGAGCTCTATCATGGGCGAGGAGATTTTCGTCCTCCCTCCCCACTGTCCTCCCCCTCCCTGGAAGGCTGCTCCCACTCTCTCAGTCCCTCAGTGTCCAGCACACCCACCTCATCAGCTCCGATTGGACAGCCATGATGCGAAGTGCCGATGTTAGATTGGGTTGGACAATGTCAGAAGTCACATGGCATCAGCTTATAGTCACTTCACCTCATGAAGGGGCAGCGTTCCAAAAGCTTGTGATTTCAAATAAACCTGTTGGACTATAACCTGGTGCTGTGTGACTTCTGACATTGTCCAACTGGATGGAGCACAGAGCGCCAGGATGAAGTGACACGCTCTGTCTGAACTGTACCCAAGACCGGTCCAAGCAATAGGACCTCACCTTCAGCTGTCTCAGCGTCTGCTCCACCATTGCCCTGGGCAAAGTCTGGGCAGCGTTATGTCTGTGCTCCATATCCATCAGGGCACTGGGCAATGGTGTTAACACTGTTGGTGTCAGTGGGTAGTCCGTGTCCCACAGTGCCCCGGACTCTAAGAACACACCAGGTACATGAGAGGGCTCCAGGGTGTAGGAGCCTTGGCAGCTGCCAGGGTAGCGGGTAGTAACAGTGTCATCTGGAACCCCTTCCTATTGATGAATTCCCACAGCCTGCTCAGTGCCATGTGTGCGCGGTGAATGGCATCCTACACCCACAAGATCTCAGCTACATTCCTGAATCCCACTGCCCGGGCTGCAGCTCCCCGGGATAGAACCATTCACCGCCGCTGATTAGCCAATGCCCTTTCACCACCAAGGACACTTCGCCACCGCCCGTTGGCCGCTGAGGACGCTTCGCCAATGCCCGTTGGCCGCCGAGGACGCTTCGCCAATGCCCATTGGCCGCCGAGGACGCTTCGCCAATGCCCATTGGCCGCTGAGAATGATTCACCACCGCAAGTGTTTGTAAGTCATTTTTATGTATAAACCAATAAGATGATATTTATTTCACTTTTTTTTATCAATATGTACTATGTTTTTGTATAAATAAAGGGGACTGAGAAGGATGAAAGAACAGGTGGGAGGGAAAACAATCACAACATATATATATTTCCGGTGGCGAATAGTCTCCAGAGGTCAAACGACCCCAGTGGAGAAACACTGGTGGCAAACCAGCAGTGGCTAATCAGCTGCGGCGAATGTGCCGCGGTGAATCGTCACCAACCCACAGCTCCCACCTTGTTCGTGAGGAGAGGAAATGAATTGCTGTGACCTTGCACAGATGGCATCGGTCACTGTCCTGATGAGAGCATGACAGAGAGATCCCACACAGAGCACCAGTCACTTGCTCTGGAAGGATCCAGTCTCAGAGATACTCGGAGTGGCTGTTCTCTTCACAGCCACAGGGAGGACATGGCTTCCCCACTTCTGGAACTCTCGGCTGGAACCAACACAGTTCCTTCACAGTGCCCCAGGATGTACGGAGCCTGCGTTCGCGATATGCCTTGCTCATTCCTGGAAGTAGATTCAGGACCAAAAGACTCTGGGCCTCCTGTAGACCCTGTGCATCAGCAGGGATTCCTCTGGCTGAAACCACTCTCTGACCTGAGGGATCCTCGTCCTCTCTGGGGGCCAGCTCCAGGGTTCGAGGCAAATCCCTGCTTCTCACTTTGCTTTCATTAAGAAAGCAGCCACAGTCTCCAACCTCCCAGCAGCAGCAGAGCCCAGAGGAATGTTGGGAACATAAGGAACGAAAGTCAAGTCTCAGAAAAGTCATTGGCAGAAGGTGAGGGCTTGTGCACGTTTCTCCGCAAGTGAGACACACAGCACCTCAGTAAAAGGGCAACAGCTCCATCATTCATTCACCTTCAGCCCCAGGGTATACACCAAATTAATGACGGTACCAACTGAGCTCCACCTTGTTACATCAGAAGTGAGTGGCTGTAGCTCTCTGCACCTACTTCCCATCCCAGACCCACATCAATCCTTCAATGTTTCACTGCATTCAGTACACCCCATCAATAAACTTACATGAGAGATGGTGAAGAAATGCTCTGAGCCACCCTTGGACCCCTTGAAGTTGCCTGAGCAATGTGTCACCTTGTGCCAGTGGTGGCCTCTTTCTAAGTCATTGCTGCTAACGTCACCGTCATCGAGATGCCAATGTTCAACCTGTAAGCACCTTACAAACACCTTGAAAATTGCCCAACCAAAGCCTGCCCCTATACACATTCACTTTGTGTGTTGAGCTATTTGGGAACGCAATGGTTGCTAAGTAAATGAAGCTGCAGTTTTCAATCTCCTGCTTCATGCACTCTTGCCATGAACTTGCCATTGTTTGACAGACCAAAATCCTATGCTCTCGCCGATCAAATTAACACTGACTCCACCCATCATTGTCCCAGCGATTTCTCAATTCCATTTCATATCCAGAAAACAGCACATGATGGCAGGGAACGCAGCTCACCTGGTCACCAAGGGCTGCCCACACCCTCCCCATCTCCTTTTACCTTGCACAAGCCTGATAGCCCATTTCCAATCTTCTCCGCTCCCCAGTATGGAGACCCACCACATTGAACTTCACCGATAACTGTCCTCCTGCCCCCCTGAATCTCCACATTACCCCCTGATGGCACCCATCTTGCTTCTCTTCAATGCCCCCCCCCTCCGCCTCCATGGAGACCATGTTGGGGCTCACTCTCACTAATCCCCCTATACCATACTGCCTGATGGTACTCTGCACACTTCTCCCCAACACCCCTTAATGTGTTTCTAGCTCCCTGAATGACAATACATGATTGCCCTGAAATCTTGCAAGACCTACAGAACTAGCTGACAGAGAATCTGTAGACTATAGTCAGAGAGACAACCACGAGCAGACCAGCGGACTGACTGAGACCTCCTGACAAGCAGTGCCACTCATTCTGCCCCCAACCACCCCATCCCCTTTGACTGGACTGAGGACCAGCCCCTACCAATTTCCGACTTGGCCAAACGGACGGTGCATTTGTCACATAGGCAGCTGGCACATACTTGTCAGAGTGAGATTGATACTATTGAGATGCTCTGAAGAAAGTTTCCCCTCTCTCGCTGCAAGACTCCCTACTGGTAAGGCTGACAAGCAGCCTGCCTGTGTGCCTGTGCTAAACAACTTGTCAATGAGCAGTATCATGAATTGTTTTTGGCCCTGCCAAAATGCCAACACTAGGGAGCGTTCCAACTAAGACAGGGAAACTATCTGCATGTCACCAGGAAATTGGCAGGTACCCCCTTTGACTTCCTGTTTGTTCAAGGTGTTTGGTCAGATAGGAAGCTGCATGAGGAAAGTTGCAGCATGAATAAGACATTTAACAAGCTATAATCATCTTTAACTGGCAACTTACTGCTGCCTAGTGAGAAACGCGCCTTATCGTTCAGCAGAAGCATAAAAGATGGAGAAGAATTTCCTGACATCAAGATGCACCTCGCTGGACTTCCTTTCCAATTCTGCCACACACCTCGACATAGCCCATGCTGTTCAAATCCCATAAGGTTCCACCCTTTGTGTCTGTTTTCAGTGAGGAAGGTACATGAAATCTCCCAGAATATTGGAGATCCAAGTGTCTGGAGAGAATGAGGACCTGAAGGAAATCAATATCAGTGAGAAGGATGTACTGGAGAAATCTATGGGGTGGAAAGTTGATATGTCCCCAAAGTCGGATAATCCACATCCCAGAGTGGTAGAGGAGGTGGCGACAGAGAAAGTAAATGCTCATTTTCCAAAATTCATTGGATTCCAAAATGAATCCATAATTCTACAGAATGACTCCTCAGGAGTGAAAGCTAGCAACATAACCTGGTCATTTTAAAAAAGAGAGTGAGAGAAATCAGGAAATTTGTTAGTCTTGGTAGGGAAGTTCTGAAGAAGGGTCACTGGACCTGAAGGGTTAACCTTGCTTTCCCTCCACAGACACTGCCAGACCTGCAGAGTTTCTGTTTTTTCTCTGTTAGGAATATTAACTACTGGTTATTTCATAACAGGGATTTTGCTTTGAAATTTCATTCATTGAATATGGTTCTCACTGGCTTGTCTAACATTTATTATCCAGAGGGCAGTTACAATCCAACTCTATTGTTATGGACCTGGAGTTCTATCTCAGCTAGATCAGGCAAAGATGGCAGATTTCCATCCCTGAAAGACATTAGTGAACCAGATCAGAGTTTACAATTGACTGCTTTTACATAGTTACCATTAGGTTAGTTTTTTTTAAAGTATTCCCTCCACTCCTCCTAGATTTCACTTGGATTTAAATTTCATCATTTTCCATGGAGAGATTCAAACCCAGCTATTGACGGGATATATCAGTGACTTGGAGATAAGCACAAAGTGTAATCTTTCCAAATGGAACAAAGCCAAACAGAAACGTGTGTTGTGAGGAAGATGTAGAGCAGCTTCAAGGGAATTTGGACAGGCTTAGTGAATGGACAAGAGGATAAAAAACGTGAAAAAATGTGAGGTAGTCCATCTTGAAGTGTCCTGTGACTCTTATTTAAATTCCAAGATAACCCACTATTCTTCTCGAGCAGGAAGACCTGTGATTGGCCCTTGAGTTTAACAGCCCAGCCACAGTCCTCAATTGCATCGTGATCGCTTTCCAGGCCAATTAAAGAGAAAATCCCTGTGAAAATCCCAATCACTGACAGTTTTCTTCCCCAGAAGCAGTTTAACTGGCAACATACTGCTGCGTAGTGAGAAATGCATCTTATTGTTCAGCAAAAGTATAAAAGATGGAGGGAGAATCTCCTGATGTCAAAATGCGCCTCGCTGGACTTCCTTTCCTCTATTTTCTCCCCCTGGTTAAAGGTAAAACCCAGCCACCTTTCTATCTCTTTCTCTCAATCATTCTTCAGCAGACTTTCCATTCTCTGTCACTTTTGCTGTGACAATTGATGGAACACCTAACTCGAGCAAGGCTGGTTCAATCGATTACATAAACTATTATTGAAATGTTGATCAATTAATCCACCCAATTATGTTCTCACTTCTACTGAAATAATTACAAACGATGGTTCGAGAGATACTATAAACAACAACTAACCAAATCTATTGCACTGTTCCTCCCTGAATGTAATTTTGGATGATAACGTGCATTTCTTTTTCAAATATGCATTTCAAACGCAACATGGATGATATCTCTTTTTGAAGTATTTTATTCCTTTGACAAGTCATTCCCTGTTTCAAGTTGCTGCTGTCAGTGACAAACATCTGCTTTTAATCTTCCCTCCTCTTTGGTGGGTATTCAGCATCCAAACTTCAAAATGTTACTTCATAGACCAGCTGGTCCACGTGACTCATTCCAGAGCAGCCTGATAACAAGGCAGTGACGACCAGCACATGAATTTTAAAACATATTTTGCTTGTTTTGATGTAATATTTGAAATGATTATCATTTTGGCTGCAGCTACCTTTCTCCACAAGATTCATTATTTGGAAAATGTTTGATATGGAAGAGATTTTCAAAGTGATTAGTCTTGGTGGAAAAATAACTAACCCAGGTATTTCTTTTTAGATTTCTGTTAAAAGCAAACAGAGAATTTTTCATCATTGCACTATTGCCCTCCACGTCAATAAGCTCAAAGCCATTGTATTGCAATAGGTAAAAATATAATCTTTTGTTATTCTCAGCTGCACAAATCAGACAGTCCTAGCTCTGTCCTAACTTCACCTGCCATTTGTCTTATCCAAGTCCAACAAATGTTCAGACAAACTTCAAGACACTTCAGCAGAGGTGCTGAGGGAATGCTGTACTGTCTGAGGGTCAGTGCTGACGGAATGCCACACTGTCAGAGGGTCAACACTGCGGCAGTGCCGCAGTGTCAGACGTTCAGTACTGAGGGAATGCTGCTCTGTCAGAGGATCAGTACGAAGGGAGCGCTGCAGTGTCTGAGGGTCAGTTCTGAGGGAGTGCTGCACTGTCTGAGGGTCAGTTCTGAGGGAGTGCTGCACTGTCTAAGGGTCAGAACTGAGGGAGTGCCACACTGTTGGAGGATCAGTACTGAAGGAGCACTGCACTGTTGGAGGGTCAGTACTGAGGGAGTGCTGCACTGTCAGAGGGTCAACACTGAGAGAGTGCCGCACTGTCACAAGGTCAATACTGAGAGAGTGCCGCACTGTCTGAGGGTCAGTACTGAGGAAGTGCCGAACTATCTGAGGGTCAATACTGAGTGAGTGCCGCACTGTCAGAAGGTCAGTGCTGGTGGAGTGCCACGCTATCGGAGGGTCAGTGCTGGGGGAGTGCTGTACTGTCAGAAGGTCAGTGCTGGTGGAGTACCACGCTATCGGAGGGTCAGTGCTGGGGGAGTGCTGCACTGTCAGAAGGTCAGTGCTGGTGGAGTGCCACGCTATTGGAGGGTCAGTGCTGGGGGAGTGCTGCACTGTCAGAAGGTCAGTGCTGGTGGAGTGCCACACTGTCGGAGGGTCAGTGCTGGGGAGTGCCACACTGTCGGAGGATCAGTGCTGGGGGAGTGCTGCACTGTCTGAGGGTCAGTGCTGAGGGAGTGCCGCAGTGTCAGAGGTTTAATACTGAGGGAATGCTGCTCTGTCAGAGGATCAGTACGAATGGAGCACTGCAGTGTCAGAGGGTCAGTTCTGAGGGAGTACTGCACTGTCTGAGGGTCAGTACTGAGTGAGTGCCGCACAGTCGGAGGGCCAATGCTGTAGGTGTGCTGTGCTGTCGGAGGGTCAATTCTGAGGGAATGCTGCACTGTCAGAGGGTTATTTCTGAGGGAGTGCTGCACTGTTGGAGGGTCAGTACTGAGGGAATGCTGCACTGTCAGAGGGTCATTTCTGAGGGAGTGCTGCACTGTCTGACGGTCAGTACTGAGTGAGTGCCGCACATTCGGAGGGCCAATGCTGTAGGTGTGCTGTGCTGTCGGAGGGTCAGTACTGAGGGAATGCTGCACTATCAGAGGGTCAGTACTGAGGGAGCGCTACACTGTCAGAGTCAGTACTGAGAGAGTGCCGCACTGCCGGAGGGTCAATACTGAGGGTGTGCCACACTATCTGAGGGTCAGTACTGAGGGAGTCACAAAGACCAACCTCCCAATTATAGAATCCATCTACCAGGCCCTCTTTCAAGGAAAGGCCGCCAGCATTCTCAAAGATCCATCCCACCCTGGCAATGATTGTCTACAACCTCTACCATCGGGGAGAAGGTACAGAAGCCTGGACACATTCACCAGCCAGTATTGAAACAGTTTCTATCCTACTGTTGTTAAAATACTGAATTGACTCAAAAACTCTTAACATTCGTCTGTACCTGTGATTTTGTTTTTGCCTCTGTTTACCTATTATTTACTTATCTATGCTGTTTAACTCTGTGATCTGTCTGTATTGCTCACAAAACAAAGCTTTTCATTGTGAACTCGGTACACGTGACAATAAATTCAGTACTGAGGGTCAGTGCTGGCGGAGTGCTGCACTGTCGGAGGGTCAGTGCTGGCGGAGTGCCATGCTGTCTGAGGGTCAGTACTGTGGGAGTGCCGCACTGTCGGAAGGTCAGTGCTGGCGGAGTGCTGCACTATCGGAGGGTCAGTGCTGGGGGAGTGCCGCACTGTTGGAGGGTCAGTGCTGGGGGAGTACTGCACTGTCAGAGGGTCAGTACTGAGGGAGTGCTGCACTGTCGGAGGGTCAGTGCTGGCGGAGTGCCGCACTGTCGGAGGGTCAGTACTGAGGGAGTGCAGCACTGTTGGAGGGTCAGTGCTGGGGGAGTGCCGCACTGTCGGAGGGTCAGTGCTGGCGGAGTGCCGCACTGTCGGAGGGTCAGTACTGAGGGAGTGCTGCACTGTCGGAGGGTCAGTGCTGGGGGAGTACTGCACTGTCGGAGGGTCAGTGCTGGGGGAGTACTGCACTGTCGGAGGGTCAGTGCTGGCGGAGTGCTGCACTGTCGGAGGGTCAGTGCTGGAGGAGTACTGCACTGTCGGAGGATCAGTGCTGGCGGAGTGCTGCACTGTCGGAGGGTCGGTGCTGGCGTAGTGCCACACTGTCTGAGGGTCAGTACTGAGGGTGTGCCGCACGTCGGAGGGTCAGTGCCGGCAGAGTGCTGCACTGTTGGAGGGTTAGTGCTGGCGGAGTACCAACCTGTCTGAGGGTCAGTACTGAGGGAGTGCCGCACATCGGAGGGTCAGGGCTGGCGGAGTGCTGCACTGTCAGAGGGTCATTACTGAGGGAGTGGTGCACTGTTGGAGGGTCAGAGCTGCACTGTCGGAGGGTCAGTGCTGGCGGAGTGCTGCACTGTCGGAGGGTCAGTTCTGAGGGAGTGCTGCAATGTCGGAGGGTCAGTGCTGGGGGAGTGCCTCATGTCGGAGGGTCAGTGCTGAGGGAGTACCGCATTGTTACAACTGCATTATTTACAACTGACTGTTGTAAAAGACACTAAATGGAGGTGCATCCTGCCCACGTGATGTAGAGTAAAAGATTCCAAGACGCCATTTTGAACAGGAGTGGGGCACGCGAGGTAAACATTGAATTGATGGTTGCTTAATAACAAAGGAAAAATAGATAACTACAGAAAATTTGGAAAGGGTTTCCAGAGGTAGTGATCAAAGTTTTCTTTTCTTACATTAATTTCTGAAGAATGATTTAACAGATGGTGGAATGCCAACATGAAACTTGCAGTTTTGCCCGGATTTGGGTGAATTCCGGTGCATTCTTCTGAAGTCGGTGAGGTTGGAGGGAGAAACCATCATGAGCAGGACCTCACTGATGTTTGTGACTGAGTGAGGGAGGCTGAGGAGGGATGTACAACTGCATGTGCTCAAACTCCAAAAACACAGCACAGGATTTCTAAGATTGCACTTATATTATTGAGTCTGAGATGATTTTGAAGAGGAGGAAATCACTTAGGCAATAGTAAGGATGGGGGATGGGAGGGGGGTGATGGGGGGGGTGGAATCTGGACGGCTAATGGCTGCCATAGATTGGAAGCCCCACCATCAAAGGGCATTGAACCTTGTAGGGAAACACAAGGGACGCCCACATCTCCTGTCACTGGGTGTCAAATAGACCATTCAGAAGACCAGCAAATCTGGCGGTACTAGCCATAAGCAGGAAATTGTGACTGCTGTGATGGAAACAAATGTTTATTCAATTTAAATCATTTAGAATTAAAACTGTACAGTCTGTTAAACAGGGATCCTTCACTGGTTGCCATTCTCACTGAGTCGCTGTGTTTGGAATGGCACCTTCAAAATAGGTTGGAGTGCTTGATTCCAATGTCAAAAGAGTCTACCGCTGGGAGACTGCCACTATGACGCCAATCCCCTGTTGGCACAATGGTTTCCCCATGCAGTGTCTCATTAGTCTGGGCAGTGCCAGGTACTGCTTGCAATAAAGTCCTCAAGCGAGTTAATTGACAACCAGATGTGGCTGTATGGATGAACCATTATGCTGTCCACCCAATCCCCGTACAATCCCATGGAAGTGGTGAAATGTTGTGGAGTCAACAGCGGTATGTCTCTCCATTTTTGGAACTCCTGCCCCCTCCACGCCCACCTCCAAAGCCATTGAAACGTTAGGCCCTGGTCTTAGCAGGGATCCCTGCATTGTTTCTGATGCTCTGGGCTTACACTGCAATCAGTGGAATTTGCCGGGAAAAGCCAGTAAACTCGCAAGTGAGACATACTGGTCCCATAAACTTGAACTGCATGTTCAAAAGTCTTGTCTGCTTCAAAATGGAGGATTAATATAATAAGTGCACTCACCTCCAAAGGCTACTGGGTTTCTTTCTCTGTTGTTTAATTCAATTAATGTATAAATCTGGAATTAAAAACCTATGTCAGTAATCACAGAATCCCTACAGTGTGGAAGCAAGTTATTCAACCCATCAAGTCCACCCGAACCTCAATACCCAACCACCCCCTCACCTTATCCCTGTAACCCTGCATTTACCATGGCTAATCCACCTAGCCTCTACATCATGAGGCAATTTAGCATGACCAAATCATGTAAGCTGCACTGTGGGAGACATGGGGAGAATGTGCAAACTCCACACAAGCCCAAGACAGGAATCGACCCCGGGTCCCTGGCGGTGTGAGGCAGCAGTGCTAACCACTGAGCCACCAATGATGACGACAAAGCTTTCGTTCACTGTGACAAAAACTCATCTGGTTGACTAATGCACCTTTAGGGAAGGTAATCTGCCATCTTTATCAGATCTGACCTTTGAGTCCTACTCCAGATCCACAGCAATGGATCCTGACTGCCCTTTGAAATGACCTCACTTCAAGAGCATTTGAGGATGGACAATAACCCCTGGCCCTGCCAACCACACTCATGTCCCGTGATAGAAGAAAGAAAATATGGGTGGCCAGCCTTTGCACCGCATGAACACTTTGTGGCAGACAAGGGTTCTGTTTTCAAATCAGACCAGAGCAAACCTGGGACCCAGTGTAACCAGGTACCAGTCAGAGTTTGCAACCATTTTACAAGACTGATGATGGGGAAGTTTCCAGAATGGTGAAGTGATTTTGAGAACATCAATGATGGTGGTGTGTATGAGACCTTGCTACTGTACTGCTTCAACAGTAAATGGGTGAAACAGCTCTCAGACCAATAACACAACTCACCCAATTAACATCAGCAGCAAGAATAACTGCAGAAGTCTGTGCCCGTGTTGGAAAAGGAGACAGGCTGGAGTTACACTTTTGACATTCTACACAGACACTGGTTAATGTTTCTTTAGCTTGGACATGGTTCTTTCTCTTCCACACAATTAGATACAGGATTCACTCCAAAAAGCTTCAAGCAACTCGGTGAGTGGGTTGAGAGTGATCAAATCACTTCTGTTTTCATGCTAACTGTCAGCTTCACTGTAAGTTGGCATTTCACAGTAACAGCCAACTCTCTCGGACCTTGCCAACTAAGATATTTGCAAATTGGACTTACTTCTCAGTCCTGCTGTCCTTTGTTAGCCCTTCCTCCATTCTTAGCCAAGCTTAGTTTGAAGGCCTGAAGTCTTCCTCTCTCCTCAGGCCCTGGTATCTCAACTGCCACAAAATTATGGTGGGCCAAGCTGCGAGATACAGTGACTGAAATCTCCACCCTTAGTCATGAGCTTGTTGCTGAGGGGAGGGTGACCTGATGTGGTCCAATAGCATCTGGGGAGGCTGAATAGACAGGGGCTTTTTCCCCAGAGAAAAGGCTGAAGGGTGACCTTATAGAGGTTTATCAAATCAAGACGGGCATAGATAGGGTGAATACACAAGGTCTTTTCCCCAGGGTAGGATTGTCCAAAACTGGAGGGCACAGGTTTAAGGTAAGAGGGGAAAGATTCAAAAGGGACTTAGGGGCAAATTTTCATGCAAAGGGTGCTGTGTGTTTGGAATGTGCTGCTAGAGGAAGTGGTGGGTGTAAATACAGTTACAACATTTAAAGGGTATCTGAATGGGTACATGAATAGGATATAGGCCAAATGCTGGCAAACGGGACTATATTATGTTGGGATACCTGGTCGGCATGGACAAGTTGGACTGAAGGGTCTGTTTCTGTGCTGTACACCTCTACGACTCGAAAGAGAGTGTAATTGGATAGAATGGTATTGAATGGAAAAGATGGGAGGAAAGGGGACAATGGTTGGGAATAAGAGGGTGAAATTAGTGACCTTGAATGGGGAAAACATATAGACAGAGACTGTTGTGTTCTGTCTCTCAGTTAGTAGGCAATATAACTTTAAGAGACATGTTCACGACATCATCTGCATATCATGCATGTACCCTGAGGGTATAAGCATCTCTGACTCCATCTCAACAGGAGTTATGTTGGTGAAAACATGTAGCCAAATAGCTTAATATTAACCCAGATATTGCAATACCTGTGTCACGAACTGTAATCAATGTGAACTGAAGCTTTCAGTCTGACCTTATACACATCCGGTTCTTATCGGAGCTAATTATTGCCCCATTGAGTACAAATGCTCTGCAGGAGGCAAACACCTGCACCACGTTGGCAGATCAGCAAGGAGAAAAGAAATATTTCGCAAAGTGGGAGATAGCGAGGCAAAGAGGTGGATGCCAGCATTTATCAGGAAGTGGGGAGAGAAAAGGCAAGGTGGATGAAGAATGCCGATGTTAACCCAGGGCAGAAGACAGACAGGGGCACCTGAGGGGCACAGGGAGTGCTAACCTTCAGCTCTCAGCTCCCTGGAAGCTGCTGGTCAGCTATTGCTCATTTTCAGAGTTGGCAGGTGTTCTTCTCGGGAATGACCAAAGTGCACATCCATCTCGGGCGACAGTGGCGTATAAATCTGCCATGATGCCCTCGGCATTCAAATAGCTTGCTGTCCCTATCCATCAAGGCTCATCGATGATGAATGGATAACACAGGCTTCGGATGTGGAGTTGATAAGAAGGGGAGGTGATAAATCCTCTCTCATATTAGAAATCAAAAGCAAGAGAAAAGGCTGGCCAGCTGTGAGGGGAGACAGATTTGTAAATGTGTGCAGTCTTTTTGAAATGCTTACAGCATTGCGAGCACACAATAAGACCCCCTTGTCTGTGCATGTTGTGGATAGATTATCCCCTGGTCTCTTTATCTCCTTGCACTGAGGTGGATACTTTCTCATTGTGCTTTGGAGAGTGAACATGCTCAAATTCATTCAAGAGCTCAATAGAATCCTCGCCATTTCTTCAGTATAACCAGAGGTCACAAAATCTTATTGCAAAAACTTGCAAGCACTGGACACCATTCACTCAGTTCCACCTTTTCAATTTTAACTTTCCTTCCAACTTTTACCTGGCTGGGCCCAAATTCCACAATCTCCCCAGGTTGCCAATCTCCTATCTCCTTCATGTTCTACCATTGAGTACAAATCACCCCTCATCAGTTTGGTCACTCTGTCCTGACAGCATATTCCAACGATTTCTCTCGTGGATTTTACTCACTTGCTGTTTTTTGGCTCCATCGGTGTCAGAAAACAAAATCTGTGTCAGTACAAATAATGTAGGAGAATCTAATTTAGCTTTCCTGTGACACTGTAACAATCCTACATGCAACATCCTGCGTTGGTGATAAAAATATCCTCCCTGCATGCAGAACTGTCAGAACTGTGAGATAAACATTGCTTTGTGCACATCAAAGCCCATTAGTCTCCTAAAGTCTATTGTTACGAAGGTGCTTCCATTATTAATGTTTTTGAGAACTCATGTTTAAAGGATTATGAAATTTGATACATTTGAAAGTCAGAGCAGGCATGGACTTCATTTTTATTAAAAGGTCACTAAAAGGACACGTTAGACTTCTTTTAAAAGACATTTACAGGAGATCACATGTCCTTAGCTAATTAATTAAGCTAGTTTACTGGAAGTCATGTATCTGGGTTTATGGATGTTTGGAGCTGTGGCTATTTCATATGGTTTGGAATTCAGTTGAATTCAGTTTGGAATTCACCAGCTCATCCTCTCCCAAGTACCTTTAAAGAAAATTTCCATGCATCGACTGTGAAAGTTAGAAGCTGAGACATCTCCTGAAAAGCTTCTAGCCAACTTCCTCCAGACAGCTCTGGAATGAATAGCATCTGAGGAGATCCCAGAGACAGTTGCATGTGTCTAGTAACAATGGTCTGCAGGATTCTAAGATGTTATGCATTTTTTCCAAAACTAGGCATTATTTGGGCAAAGTTTGTTTCTTTAACAATAAACCTTGACAGGGAAAGTTTCTTTAATTTTTCTTTGACTGATGTGTGGATTTCGGTCTTCTCATCATGTGTTTTGTTATTAAGAAGGGAATGCATCATCCAAACCATGTATTAATAAGTTTTGAAACTTTATTGAATACAACTTGTTTTATAATAGATCTCTAGTTTGATTGTTTATTTTTAAAAATCTGGTTGGTGGATTTTTATTCAGAAATGAGTAGCTTAGTTTGTACAATGGGCCTTATTGATACCTTGGTAAAACTATTTTTGGACCGAAGGGGTCTGTTTCCATGCTGTACATCTCTATCACTCTATGACTCTATATATTGTGACCAGTCGGGTAGTGGGACTAGAGGAAGGCAGTGCACTTGTCTGACCTTCGACATAACACTATCAGTGTGGAAGGCAGCAAGAGGCCCAATCTCCAGTGTGGGAGAAGCACTGGTGCCCTTGAACTGAAAGGACGACACATGAGAGATAGAGTCAGAGAGTCATAGAGATGGAAACAAACCCTTCGGTCCAACTTATCCATGCCAACCAGATATCCCAACCTAATCTAGTCCTATTTGTCAGCACTTTTCCCATATCCCTCTAAACCATTCCTATTCATATACCCATCCAGATGCCTTTTCAATGTTGCAATTGTACTGGCCTCCACCACTTCCTCTGGCAGCTCATTCCATACACGCACCACCCTCTGAGTGAAAGAGTTGCTTCTTAGGTCTCTTTTATATCTCTTTTATACCTCTCAACCTAAACCTATGCCCTCTAGTTCTGGACTCCCCCAATCCAGGAAAAAGTCTTTGTCTATTTATCCTATCCACGCCCCTCATGATTTTATAAACCTCTATGAGATAACCCCTCAGCCTCCAACACTCCAGGGAAAACAGTCCCACCCTATTCAACCTCTCCCTATATCTCAAATCCTCCAACCCTGGCAATATCCCTGTAAATCTTTTCTGAACCCTTTAAGTTTCACAACAGCCTTCTGATAGGAAGGAGACTAGAATTGCACGCAATATTCCAAATGTATTCTGGATTAGTGGTGCTGGAAGAGCACAACAGTTCAGGCAGCATCCAAGGAGCAGCAAAATCATCAGGATGAAGGGCTTTGCCTGAAACGTCGATTTCGCTGCTCCTTGGATGCTGCCTGAACTGCTGTGCTCTTCCAGCACCACTAATCCAGAATCTGGTTTCCAGCATCTGCAGTCATTGTTTTTGCCAATATTCCAAAAGTAGCCTAACCAATGTCCTGTACAGCCACAACATGACCTCCTCGATACTCAATGTTCTGACCAATCAAGGAAAGCATACCGACCCTATCTACCTGTGACTCTACTTTTAAGGAGCTATGAACCTGCACTCCAAGGTCTCTTTGTTCAGCAACACTCCCCAGGACCTTACCATTAAGTGTGTAAGTCCTGCTCTGATTTGCTTTCCCAAAATGCAGCACTTCAGATTTATCTAAATTAAACTCCATCTGCCACTCTTCAGGCAATTGGCCCATATGATCAAGATCCTATTGTAATCTGAGGTAACATTCTTCGCTGTCCACGACACCTCCAATTTTGGTGTCATCTGCAAACTTACTAACTATACCTCCTATGTTCATATCCAAATCATTTATATAAATGACGAAAAGTAGTGGACCCAGCACCGATCTTTATGGCACTCCACTGGTCACAAGCCTCCAGTCTAAAAAACAACCCTCCACCACCACCCTCTGTCTTCTACCTTCGAGCCAGTTCTGCATCCAAATGGCTAGTTCTCCCTGTATTCCATGAGATCTAACCTTGCTAACCAGTCTCCCATGGGGATCTTTGTCAAATGCCGTACTGAAATCCATGTAAGTTAGGACAACCAAAAAGCATCAGACTGGAAAACCCAACCCCATTTTTGAGGGACACCTCAGTCCCAAACTTACAAGCCAAAAAAAGCCCTTATCAGGGGTTTTCAATGAGATTTATTTGCAAACTGGAGCTTCCTAGAGGAGATGGTTGACAATAACAGTTTGCTTTTATTGCTTTCATTGGGAGTGAAGGAATCAGAATGAACCACAAGTGTTTGCTTGTTTCTGCTCCCAATAACACAGCTCATCGAATTAAGTATCAGGCATTTAGCAGCCTTTATATTAGCAACATAACCTCACTCCTCTGCCACACTTTATGAACTTCAAGTCAGTCACAGCTAGAGGGTGACTGCTCTCAGACTCTGTCTTTATTCCTCAGGCAGGCAGAATGGTGCTCATAAATCTTGTCACAAACACACCAAACATGACCACCTTCATCAACAGGATCTTCTGCTGCATGGAGCCATGGTGTTGATGGAAAGCCATTTCTTCCACCCTTTACAAACTTCCCCCTCAAACTCTCCTAAAGCTTTTCCCACCTGATACCCAACAAATGCACCTGAAATGAAAAATTAGGTACAATTCCTTTTCAACGAGCTCAATAGCTTGTTAGCTGGTGATTTCAACACAAAGTCAAGATTAGAGTGATGCTGGAAAAGCACAGCAGGTCAGGCAGCATCTGAGGAGCAGGAAAATCGATGTTTTGGGTAAAAACCCTTCCTGATGATGGGCTTTTGCCCGAAATGTCGATTTTTCTGCTCCTCGGATGCTACCTGACCTGCTGTGCTTTTCCAGCATCACTCTAATCTTGACTCTGATCTCCAGCATCTGCAGACCTCACTTTCGCCTATTTCAAAACAAAGCACTTCCCTTCCCCTTCTATAATTTCGGACGCAACTGAGTTGACATATTTCTGACTTAGTGTCATCGGGTGGTATTTGTTATTTGTCGGATGGGGGGGCGGGGTCAGGGGAAAATTTGCAGCCAACAAATCCAGCCTCAGTTTGGGAACATTTCTTTAATGGAATAACTGAAGGAAAAGCTGAAGACAGAAAAACAAGAACTTGAATTTCTTTAGCTCCTTTCATAACCTCAGAAGGCTTTCCTGATGAAGTATTTTTGAAAATGCAGGTTATCGGATGCTTCATTCCTCACTGGAAATTACTCGTCTCCCTGCTTAGTGGGGTCACTGCTGCAGAACCAACCACTGAGGCAGGGTATGATCCTGCACAGAGTGGGAGCTGCTCTCAGTGCTGTCGGTCATATCTCAATCGATGTTGTCCCCAAAAGATCATCTCCGGGCTGGGTTCCAAAAGGCAGTGCATGATTGCACCTTATACTGTCCCTCCACTCCTGTCACTTGGGGCATCTCTGCAAGTTGTTTGTAAAGACAATTTGGAAAGAGCCCACAAACAGTAAGCAGATTTTCATCTGGTAATGGATTTTGATGTTGACCAAGTGCTGATTATTGGCCAGAACGCCATTTTTTAAAAATTGCCATGGAGTTTTTACATCCACTTTCAAGGCCAGATGTGGACTTGTTTTATATCTTATTCAAAAGACAGCACCACTAACTGTGCACTGTGAGCAATATGTTAACGTAGTGTGAAGGTTAAAGAAATACAGATAGAAGACATTGATTGATTAATTACTTTGGGAACATAGAAAGAGAGACTTGCAAGAAACACACAAGTCTGTAAACCCTGATCTCAGATACAAAGAAGGCTTATACCTGACTAGTACTTGGATATATGACCACCTAGGAGCTTAAGATGCAGTAGATATTCAGGTACAACAACCTGGCTGGTTAAACTACTAGACAAGTTACCTAGACAGTTGGAAGGATTACATTTAAGTCCCACAGCACCATCTACATTTCTTTGAAATAAATTTAGATTAAAAATCTGGAAAGAGAGGCTTCTGGGGCATTGACTAGTGACCAGAGAGGAGGCAGAGATTTGCAACTGTTCTGAGGAAGGGTCACTTGACCTGAAACATTAACTCTGATTTCTCTGCACAGATGCTACCAGATCTACTGAGCTTTTCCAGCAGTTTCTGTTTTTGGTTCTGATTTCCAGCATCCACAGTTCTTTTGGTTTTTATTTAGAGGTTTGTAATGTTGTTTTCTTTTAAATAAACCAGGTATTAAGGTAAAAGACTGGTGTCTGGTTTCCTGTTGCACCATCTGTCTGTCAGAAGTGCACCATCCATAAGAAACCTTAGGAAGTGCCTAGATTTTTGTGCTGGATTATGAACCCATACCCACCTACTCAGAGATGAGCGTGCCACCCACTGAGGCTTAAGAGATTGTATTTCTGCACCAACAGTTTTTGACAGATTTCCTGCTCTTTCGGTCACATGATTTTGAATTATTTCATGAAAATCTGGGCAGAAGCCCATTCGCACTGCATGCAACAGCTGAATCAGCTTCTTCCTGATGAGTATAAATGTGCCTGAGGATATTCACTTCTGACTGTTGTGCTTTTCCGAAAGGAAGCAGCAAAAACAGAACTTCCTGAATGACGACAGAAACAAAAGCAAAATCCTGCAAATGTTAGAAATCCCCAGCAGGCCAGGAGACAGCTGTCTCATTGATCTCACAGAGACTTCTCCCAATCTCACCCTGATCCATGACCCCATCACCGAATGTTACAATGTTATTTTCAGGTGGTCACTGAACCTCATCTTCTCTGGTGATCTTCCTCACAGCTTACTATTGCATTTGGTCCAGTGGTATTGTAAGCTAGAGACCCTAGTAATATTCTGGAGACCGAGGTTCAAATCCCAGCATGGTAGATGGTGCAGTTTGAATTCAATAAATAGATCTGGTGTTATGAGTCTAATGGTAACCACAAAGCTGTTATTGATTGTTGTAAAACCCTATCTGGTTCATTAATGTCCTTTGGGGAAGGAAGCTGTCATCCTTGCCTGGTTTGGCTACATGTGACTCCAGGATTACAGCAACATGGTTGGTTCTTAACTGCCATCTGGGTAATTAGAATAGATTAGATTAGCGTGGAAACAGGCCCTTCGGCCCAACCAGTCCACACTGACCCTCCGAAGAGTAACCCACCCAAACCCATTTCCCTCTCACGAATTGACCTAACACTATGGGCAATTTAGCATGGCCAATTCACCTGGCCTGCACATCTTTGGACTGTGGGACGAAACCGGAGCACCCGAAGGAAACCCACACAGACACGGGGAGAAGTTCGACAAGGTTCCCCATGGGACACTGATTAGCAAGGTTAGATTTCATGGAATACAGGGAGAACTAGCCATTTGGATACAGAACTGGCTCAAAGGTAGAAGACAGAGGGTGGTGGTGGAGGGTTGCTTTTCAGACTGGAGTCCTGTGACCAGTGGAGTGCCACAAGGATCGGTGCTGGGCCCTCTACTTTTTGTCATTTGCATAAATGATTTGGATGCGAGCATAAGAGGTACAGTTAGTAAGTTTGCAGATGACAACAAAATTGGAGGTGTAGTGGACAGCGAAGAGGGTTACCTCAGATTACAACAGGATCTTGACCAGTTGGGCCAATGGGCTGAGAAGTGGCAGGTGGAGTTTAATTCAGATAAATGCGAGGTGCTGCATTTTGGGAAAGCAAATCTTAGCAGGACTTCTACATTTAATGGTAAGGTCCTAGGGTGTGTTGCTGAACAAAGAGACCTTGGAGTGCAGGTTCATAGCTCCTTGAAAGTAGAGTCACAGGTAGATAGGATAGTGAAGAAGGCGTTTGGTATGCTTTCCTTTATTGGTCAGAGTACTGAGCACAGGAGTTCGGAGGTCATGTTGTGGCTGTACAGGACATTGGTTAGGCCACTGTTGGAATATTGCATGCAATTCTGGTCTCCTTCCTATCAGAAAGATGTTGTGAAACTTGAAAAGGTTCAGAAAAGATTTACAAGGATGTTGCCAGGGTTGGAGTATATGAGCTACAGGGAGAGGCTAAACAGGCTGGGGCTGTTTTCCCTGGAGCGTCGGAAGCTGAGGGGTGACCTTATAGAGGTTTACAAAATTATGAGGGGCATGGATAGGATAAATCGACAAAGTCTTTTCCCTGGGGTCAGGAAGTCCAGAACTAGAGGGCATAGGTTTAGTTTGAGAGGGAAAAGATATGAAAGAGACCTAAGGGGCAACTTTTTCACGCAGAAGGTGGTGCGTGTATGGAGTGAGCTGCCAGAGGAAGTGGTGGAGGCTAGTACAATTGCAACATTTATAAGGCATCTGGATGGGTATATGAATAGGAAGGGTTTGGAGGGATATGGGCCAGGTGCTGGAAGGTGGGACTAGATTGGGTTGGGATATCTGGTCGGCATGGACAGGTTGGACCGAAGTGTCTGTTTTCATGCTGTACATCTCTATGATTCAATGATTCTACACAGACAGTCGCCAGAGGCTGGAATTGAACCTGGGACCCTGGTGCTGTGAGGCGGCAATGCCAACCACTGAGCCACCATGCAGTGCCATGCCACCGTGCTGCATAGGGCAAAACATTCTAACCTGGCCAGCGAGATGCACACAACCTTTTCCTGCTGTACTTATTTCTTCTTATCTTGCTTATTTATATTCTCTTATCTGGTCTCTTTGAACTACATTCATGTCTGATGTGATGACCCCACGGGATTTCATCAACTCCCAGTTTCCTGGCCTCTAACTTCCTCCTTTTTACTATGGACCAATCCCTTTCCACCTCCATTCCCTCGGGAGAGTGGCCTGAGGATTCATTGCTGCTTCCTTGATCAGAGACTGAAACAGTCCCCAGCCACCACCACCACCCTCCTCTGCCTGCTTGAGCTTGTCCTCACTTTCAACAATTTCTCTTTTAGCTTAAATCAAACAAATAACTCCTCATTCTGGAGATCTGTAACATAGAAAGAAATAACTGGAGAAATTTGATGGCTCTGACAGCCTCTGTCAAGAGAAAAAACAGAGTTAACATTTCGAATCCAGTGACCGTTCTTCACAACTATTAGTAGCTGGTAAAAGGTTGGTATATGTTCTGAAGACATGGGGTGGGGCTGGAGCAGAGAAAGGTGTCATGGATAGATGGAGATGGAGCCCAGAGAGAGAGAGAATAACAGTAAAGTAGACAATAGGGATGGATAATGGCAAACCAGGGAAGGAGAAAAGCTGATAATGAGTAGGTGAGAATGGATTGGCTGAGCCCATGTGATGACAGGACCTGAAGGGTGAGAGGTGAGTAAAGGATATGGGAAAAGGTGTTCAGGCTGTAAAATGATTGAACTTGATATTGAATCCTGGACACTAACGTCTCCAGCAATTTCTGATTTTGTTCCTTCTTTGTCGCATTTCATCTAAATAAACGATCTCCGACCTTACACAAGGGTACATACCTTGCCTTTGTGTGGGGTTTGTAAAGTCTGACTCAGATCCCCTTCCAGATTGTTTTTCCCAGTATATCAATGGCTGTATCAGTGCCACATTCCGATCTGGCTTGAACTGAAAAATAATTAATACTTTTTCCACTCTTCCTCACCGCCATCCTGTCCATCTCGACTCTTCCCTTCCCTTTGTTGACTTCTCTATTTCATTTCTCAGTGATAAACTGTCTGCTAATCTTCATGAAAAACTCCATAACTCGAAGAGCTACCTTGAGTACACTCCCTCATGCCCTGCTTCCTCGAAGAACCAACATTCCCTCCAATGTTTGTTTGTTTTTCATGGGTGTTGGAAGGTTGTGGGTAGCAGCAGCTTCTGGAGTGGGAAGCCCAATGTTGTGATCAGTGTTGGCATTCTGATCGCTGTACACGGAATGTTGCAGCTTAGAGGGAACGCTACTAAGGATCTTGCTCTATTCTCTCAGTTCCACCATGTTTGTTCTGATGATGCTACCTTCCAGAATGATGCTGCTTACTTATTTTTCTTTCCCCTCACCTGGGAATTCCCCCCACTGGGAAGGACAATGGCTTCAGCTGTGTCCAATCCATTTCCCTCATTTCAGCCCTTATCCTTTCATGTACCTCCCAGACCCAAGGCATGGTTTCCCCTGTAGGTCTCCCTTTCCTAGCCACCGGCCTCCATATTCAAAGAGCCATCCTCGGCCATTTCCACCGCCTTCAGTGTGATGCCCCCACCAAACACATCCCTCCCTTCCCCTGTCAGTATTCTGAAGGAATCATTCCCTCCATCGCATTCTGGTCCACTGCTCGGTCATGTCCAACAACCTATCTCTTTCCTACAGTACCTCCATGCAATCATGCGAGATGTGACACTTACCATTCATCTTCTTCCTCATCACCGACCAAGCCCCAAAAAACTCCTTCTGTAGTGTTTGTAACAAGGTCAGCCAGATGGACCTCATGGAATATGAGTTCCCTGACTGGGGCTGTAAACCTGGTCCAATCAGGGAGCCCTGGCTGACAGATATGAGCAGGAGTGTCAGACTGAAAGTTGGTTCAAATGGAGCTGGATCAGGGTCAAGGAATTTCCACACATAAAGGGTGACTTCATGACAGGATAACAGTCTCTGTGGAGTTATTTCACCTTCCTGGTAAATCAGTGATGCATTTACAGTTCCTTCAATCTCGTCAACTGTATTTGTTGTTCACAACTCAGTCTCCCCTACATGGGGAAGACCAAATGGACGTTGGGTGACTTGTTCACAGAACACTTCTGCTCAATCCACAAGAATGACCCCAACCATCCATTTTAATGGCTTTGCCAGTTTAATGCACCATCTTCCTTCCCGCTAACATTGCTGTCCAAGGTCTGCTGCCATGTTCCAGTGAGGTCCAACACAACCTGGAGGAACAGACTTCATTTTCTGCTTCGGCACTTTACAGTTTTCAGGAACCCAATGTTCAGTTTGACAACCTCAGACTATGAATTCTACTTCTACTTTGTTTACCTCCCTTACAATGACCCATATCATCCCCATTAGTACCTCGTTGCATTGGTTTGCCTTGCTTTCAAAAGATCTGACCAACATCCTGCTATTAACACCTATTCTGTTTATCCCATCTCTACAACTATTACCACTTCCTTTCCCATTGTTCTATGATCTCTAATCTTCTTGTCCACTAACCTTCCCTTGACCATTCCTTCTGTTTCAATTGTTTCTCCCCACATTTTCCGTCACATTTCTACCTCTCCCTTCAGTCTGCTGAGGAAGAGTTGGATCAGACTCAGAGCATTGATTCACATTCTTTCTCCACGGATGTTGCCGGACCTTTATGAGTTTTTCCTGCAGTTTCTGTTTTTCATTGCAGATTTCCAGTGTCTGTAATTTTTTTGCCTTTCTCCAGGAATGAATTGACTTGTAAACACAATTTCTCTCCCTTCTGTTCAACCCCACTCCCTCAACACATTTACAAATCTAGTATCACAGGGATTATGCTTTTACTCTTCCTTAAACAATTGTACCTTTCCCATCAGAAAAAGGGAATCGCTGCAAATTTGTACTTCGAAGGAGTGTGTTAAGCCAATGGGTGCACCAGGGGGTTCTCTGATTATTGTGAAGATTCATAAGTCAAGGCACTACTGAAGATGCTGGCAGAACCAACTTCTTTCAAATTGTGGAGCTTTAAATTCTGGTAGAATGCCAATAAATGTAATTTAGGATTATTGTCAGTGGTTACCTCCCTTTGGCATAAACCCTGAAGGAAATGCACATCACAGTACCAGCTCCTGCTCTCCAGCGAGAATCCAGTTTACTGCTTATGACAGTGGAATAGAATCAGTGACAACCTTCAATAGAACAAATTCAACGATGGGCTGGCAGGTGCTAAATGTATACTTGACCACTTCATGACCGCAGGGACCTACTTTCACAGCTTATTATTAACAATAATTATTTTATTTTTACTTTATAATTAATTTTATCAACTTAATTGTGTTGTCTTGTTGAATATCCTTTAATGTCGAAAATTGTGGTGCTGGAAAAGTACAACAGGTCAGGCAGCATCCAAGGAGCAGGAGAGTTGACGTTTCGGGCATAAGCCCTTCATCAGGATATCCTTTAAGCTTTGACAATAAACTGGTGTTGTTCAGTTTCTACTTTACTGTTAAATGTTGATTACCAAGTGGGGAGTGGTCCTAGCCTAAGCTGCAAGATTCCAAACTACACACGGGTTCTGAGTTGCACATTCATCTATAGGAATAGTTTAACTCAAACTCCTTCAGGAATATCACCAACAAAGCTGACACATAGCAGTTGTGGGAGATCATCAGATTTGACCATAACAAAGTAAACATAAGGAGCAAAAAGAAAGAAATATTTATGCATCTCTGTAACATTGTTCACAACCTCAGGATGCTCTAATGTGCTATATTGCCAATGAAGTACTTTCAGAGTGTTCAGTTATGGTTGTAATGTAGGAAATTGGCTATTTCTGTCCTTATGTCTTATGGTCTTACACAGCAACCAATTTGTGCTCAGCAAATATCCATACATAGCAATCAGATAATGAGAAGATAATCTGTATTAGGTTTTGGTTGAAGGACAAATAATGGCCAGGACACTGAAGGGAACTACCCTGATCTTCTTTGAAATAGTGTCCTCGGATCTTTTGTATCAGTCTGAGAGGGCAGATAGTATTTTAGTCTGACACCTCTTCTCAACTTCTGACAATGCAGCACTCTCCAGAGACTGCACCAGACATGAGCCTTAGATTATGTGCTCAAGGAGAAAGTGAGGACTGCAGATGCTGGAGATCAGAGCTGAAAATGTGTTGCTGGAAAAGCGCAGAAGGTCAGGCAACATCCAAGGAGCAGGAGAATCGACGTTTCGGGCATGAGCCCGAAGAAGGGCACATGCCCGAAATGTCGATTCTCCTGCTCCTTGGATGCTGCCTGACCTGCTGCGCTTTTCCACCAACACATTATGTGCTCAAGTCCCTGGAGTGGGAATATGAACCATCAATCTTTTGCCTCTGAGGTGAGAACGCGTCTACTGAGTTGTGATTGACACATAGACACTGATTCAGTGTATCTTGAACCAGCATTCTTGTGTAAGTAGAAAGTATTTAATTTTGCGGATTTCACGCTTACATTAGAGGCACATAATAAATTTATGGGAATACAATTTCACCCATCATGATACAAAAAATAAGAAGATTGGCATTTCATTGATGCTGGCATTTTTGAAATGCAGATTATGCATTCCATCCTGATTAAAAATTTTGAAACAAATTTGGAAGTTCACACATCATTGTTTGATTTACCTCAGGTGATTGTCCCATTTCTATTCTCTGTAGGCATTATCCTTATTGTCCAAGCTGCTCCTGAGCGTGGGGTTCCTATGCTGTGCAAGATTCAGAGACATTTATTTGACTTTTCTAACTACCTCTATTTCATCCAATGTTATTATGTTAGTCCAGTAACCTTTCCTCAGAACTCAACCCAAAACATTAACTCTGATTTCTCTTCTCAGGTACTGCCAGGTCTGCTGAACTTTTCCAGTGAGCTGTCTTTTTATTTCGACAGTATCTGCAGTTCTTTTGGTTCTTAGTATGTTAGTCGTTCTTTTAGCCTGAGCATTATGTACTCCAATGTAAATGAACAAGTGGGAATCCCTTCGGTTCCCTGCCTTGGGAATTTTTTATGAGTCTTCTTTCTTTTTTGTCCTGCATTAAGCAGAAATCTGTTGGATGCATTAACAAGAAGTCAGGATTGGCAAGCAAGCAAGTACTAATGTTAAGGGAAAATGATTTGTTGCAACGTGATGTCCTGTGACAAATCCGACAAATTTTGACATTTGCTGTGTGCGTGCAAATTCTTACCTGAATACCACAACTTTGCCAGAAAAAAAATTCCAGAGTCAGTGAAAATGCTATTTCCTGAACCAATCTGACTCATCCTATTTATGAGCTATCTGAATGAGAGCAGCCACCCAGAAAAATTGCTGTTTAATTTAGAAGAGAGCCGTTAATGTGTTCAATAAACAAATGAGGGGTTATGTACTATATTTCAATGTGACAACATATCAGGGAATTGGCCTGTTGGTATTGGCCACACCTTGTGTACATGTTTGACTTATATGTTGGAAACCGGAAGGTGGGATCTAAAGCTGGTGCAGAAATACAATTTGCTCTGGGAAATAAAATCATTCTGAACTGATTTAAATTTACAACAAAGTTCTGACATTTGAAAAGGCAATTAGTTTTCAATTCTTACTAATGACATGAACAGTGTAGTGTAGTTAATGCAGAACTGCCAAAGTGATATAAGTGTGTTTTTTTTTAAGAACACTAATTGCTCAGACAGCTTATCCACTGATAGGTAATTATAGAACACATAGAGAAGTGGGTCAGTGACACGACAGTACAGTTCATAGTCTCTCATTCCTAACTTCAGTGAGTGGAATTGTTCTCCATCAGCTTATTTACATTTGTCTGAGGCTTTAGGAGATAACAGTCAGTTACTTTGGATGTTTAAAACAAATATTTTGATGTCCAATAATTTCCTTCATCTATCAGAAAGGACAAAAGTGACAAACCATTCAACTTCAAGAGATGTGTTTGTGCAGTTGTACCATGGATCTTTGACCATTCTGTAGGACATTTGCTTTTCCACCTGCGTTCCCTATCAGATTCCTTAATTTGTTGATTTTCTGGCATAGTATTCCTGTTATAATGAAAATTAAAATCTTGTTTTCTTTCAGGTAGCTAATTTTGTCTAAGGACAAATCATCCCCATGTCTTTCATAGGATGTGGGCATCGCTGGCAGGGTGATATTTATAATCCACACCTAACTGCCCAATGAGTGACTTGCTGGGCTATTAAAGAAGGCCGTTGTGAGTCAGCTACATAGCTGTGCGGTTGTAATGACATGTAGTCTGGGCTGGGAAACAGAAGCAGGTTTCAGTTTGAAAGGATATTAATATGCAGTACTATTTTGAAGGGGGAGGTGTAGGAATATTTCCTGGGGGACTGCCAGAATTGTGCAAGGATTGACTGTGCAAAAGCGAAAGGAACAGATCTATTTGTGCACTTCCTAAAAGGAAAGTCCGTTTGTCAGGTTTATACCATTTACTGTCTGCCCATCAGCTAGGGATTTGAGCCAGGGATAGGGCTTTTGAAATTTAACTTGTACTTTTGCTTGACACAGTTGCTAGCATTGCTGCCAATAGGTTAGCAAGTTATGGGCTTGAGTCTCACTCCAGTGTTACAGCAAATATTCCATGGTGCAGTACAGTGCAAAAGGAGTGCTACTCTTCAGATCGCATTCGAAAACCAAGGTCTTTGTTCAGCCGAATATAAAGATGCTGTAATTTTCGTAATTCTGGATGACTCATGCATTAAAATGGGCTGAATGGATATTATGACCCAATTATTTATTCAATGTAAGTGTTTGCAGGCAACAAATAAGCCAATTCTTCTGAAGCCAGGTTAGCTGATCTGGTCACACAATACCACAGATACAGGCTGCGTTGTTTCCTGTGTGTGTCATATCTTTGTGTTGGAAGGATATTTTTTCATAGCTGAAATATGTTACAATCCTGAAAAGCCCAATAATCAGAACATGGAAGCATAGAAAATAAGAGCCGGAGGAGGCCATTCAGCCCTTCGATCCTGCTGCACCATTCAATATCATCATGGCTGATCATCCAGTTTAGTCCCTTGTTGCCACTTCCCTATATCCTTTCATCCCTTTATCCATAAGAACTATTTCTAACTTCTTGAAAACATTTAGTGTTTTGGTCTCACCCACTTTCTGTGGCTTACAGTTCCACAGGCTCAACATTCTCTGAGTGAAGAAATGTCACTTCATCTCAGTCTGAAATGGCCTAACCCACATCACTAAATTGTGACCCCTGGTTCTGGATTCCCTGGTCACTGGGAGCATACTTCCTGCATCTACCCTGTCGAGTGCTGTTAGAATGTTATAGGTTTCTCTAAGAGTCCTCCTCATTCTTCTAAACCGCCAAAAAATAGTCCTAACTGATCCAATTTCATTTCATATTTCAGTCCTGCCATCCCAGAAATCAATCCAAGATACAAAAGCCAGACTTTCCAAAGAATCCAGTGGAGAAACGCAATTAAGATTTATGAAACTTTTATTGTAACAATCAAACCAAAATCAACAGAAATTAAACTTACATGAAACAAGTGAATAGCAGTTGATAAAATAAACTGTAAATTACATATTTATAAGCACATACAAAGACAGATCTTGACGATGTAATCAGAAAAATTCAGTATATCTAACATTAATTTCAGGCACAAAGTCTTTCAAATGGGAGCTAAAGGACTTATGCCCGAAATGTCGATTCTCCTGCTCCTTGGATGCTGACTGACCTGCTGTGCTTTCCAGCACCACACTCTCAACCAAACCTTTCAAAGTTCAGAACCTTTTCCAGTGGAAATTCCAGCTTCCTTCTATCAAGGATTTAGCCTGATTCTCAGCCAATAGTAACATTTAACCAACCCAACTTCCACAGTAATGGCCTTCATTAAAGCAACACATATCTGCAGAACCTACTCAAAACTGTTCAGATGGGTCCTCGTCACCCTTCACCAAGGTGATCTTCAGCTTCAGTACCCAGGGATTTGGCTGTTCCTGCCACTCAGATCCAGCTTGATCTAACCTGCCTCATCCTGCCTGTACTACACCACTGGAATCTCTGAGCTGAAGTGATCCTGTGTCTTATTATCTGGTTTTAGCTTCCCCAGTAATCTGAAGTTTCTATTTCTCTTTCAATTTCAGGTTTCCTATGAACTTGAAGATTCAGTTTCCCTTTCAGTTAGGTGAAGTTTCCAGTTCCACTTAGGATCTTTCACAAAGAAAAACAGGATTCTATCCGAGATGTAAAAGTGAATCTCACCACAAATCATTGTCCTTTAGAAAGAGGGGAGATGTAGATGGAGTATAATCTGTGTTTTCATTGATTGACTTGTACCTCAATGTGGAAGGGCTTTTGCCCGAAAGGTCGATTTTCCTGCTCCTCGGATGCTGTCTGAACTGCTGTGCTTTTCCAGCACCACTCTAATCTTGACTTGTACCTCAATGTGTCAATCCCCGATACTATAATTATTGATTAACTTCCTTAGTAAATCAAAATGATTTAGATGGCGTCCTCCTCCATACTGATCATTAATCTTATTCCATGGTGCTTTGAAAGTGATGGAAGCAAAAATATAAAGGTTTAAAACTAATGTCAACTTTCATTCCATTGCGCAAAGTCAAAATTTGATTCAGAAAGCAGGCTTCAGTTTTAGAGTGAATATGTTGAAAGAAATGAGATGCCAGTTTAATTATTCTGTGCGACAAGGAAGAACAGAAATTGTTGGAAAAGCTCAGCAGGTCTGACAGCATCTGTAGAGAGAAATCAGAATTAATGCTTTGGGTCCAGTGACCCTTCCTCAGAACGGGTTCTGTATATGGAGAAGGATCTTCCAGAGCGCGATTCACTGTTATACAATCTTCATGAACCATGTTTTATTTTGCTCATAGAATGATACAGTGCAGAACGAGGCCAGTTAGTCTATTATGCCCATGCCAGCTTAAGTGAAAGCACCATCCAATTAGCCCGGCGGAAGCCAGCTAGTAGTTTACAAGCTGAGCTTTATGAACCATGAGTTCTTTAAAACAGCAAAATGATCGAGCAGCTAGGGGTGATTCCAATAGCAGCTGCACAGTCTGTGTAAAATGACCATTCATGTTCAACAGATACTTGGATTTTCACTCATAAAGCACTTGTGATGTTTTGAAACAAGGCCTTTCACAGGAGCATGATCACATATTTCTTTTCACATTTAACAAGAACAATATTAATAATTAAACGATTTAAACTATCCCACTGCAAAAGAACATTTTGAAGAGAATATTTCCAGCCTGTATTATCACTGCCTCTCAACATCCCTTCCTTTACTGGTACTAAACTACTCTGGATCATTCAATGCATCATTTTGTCTTTTCACCATAAGCATTAATCTTAGCATATAAATAGACAAATGGGATATGATTTAAAGTTAATTTATAGTGCTGACCATAACTTATTCGTGACTGTCACATAGAAGCCATCTGATCAACTCACTTGGGGAGTATAAGTCATCATGAAACTTGCATTGAACTAACCCATTGAAAATGCAGAGAGTATTTCCTATTGTTATTTTACGGTCACAATTTATGGAATTAAGAAGAAGGGTAAGATTAATGTGCCATTTTATAATATACAGAATGCCTTTTTTTCTTCACTGACAAAAACATTTTCTGTAGCTTATAAACTCCATGCAATTTTACATTGTGCAAGAGCTTTTATAAACAATTAATATGAAATCAATCCGTATTATCAGCATGTATTTGGGAGGGTTTTACAGCGTACAATTCAAGATTTATTTCCCCTGTGTCAGCTTTATGATTTATTTGGGAAGTATTGTGTTGTAATACTTTGAAAATGTAAATCTGCAGGCTACACAAAAAAAGGAAGTACTTACATCTCGTGACATGGTAAAGCTATTCTGATAGAAAAATCCATCAGTCCTGATGGAAATAGTCCTTTGATAGCTCAGTGATGCAATCAAGTCAAGACCACAAAAAGATTACTGAGAATTGGAAAATAAGCTAATTTTCAAATACATCGAGAAGCATTTGTTCTTGCCAGTTCTTGTCACGAATGCACTGAATAGTTTGAGCAGTTCAGTAAAAACCGCGAGACTAATTATAAAATCATGGTTCTTTAAACTTATCAGAAGTGGAAACAATATTCAGTCCAACACCAGAATTAAAAATGACTTTGATATTGTTTCCCAATTTGATGTCAATTTATCTTCTTCTTAAGTTACTGATTCTGGCAGGGGTAAGATTCTATATATGTTTACCTGCATCAACACCTCATTGACTCTATGACTCTATGTATTCTTGGGATATGGGTATTGCTATCAAGGACAACATTTATTACCTATCCCTAATAGTCCTTAAGAAGGAGGTGGTGGGCCAGCAGGACTCTCCTGGCTGCCTTCTGTGGAGATAAGATGTAATATTTATGTTAATGGAGAATACAAAAAATTAGCGATGCAAACATAGGGTTGGGCTGAAGCACAGACAGATAAAGTTTCAAGTGCTGAGTATTAACTCTTAACTAGATAAAAGACAACTAGATCACAAAGAGTCATAAGGACATCACACAGGTTCAACTGTTGTGCTGAGGGGACGTTGCAAGTAATTTAATAATTTACTGAGATTACCATTGGGGGAGATGATGTCTAAGAGAGGAATCTGAATACTTTCTCTTTGACAAGACAGGACATTTGAAGAAATTTTGCAAACTCCAAACATCCATTTAATGAAGGCAGGCTGGAACAAGTTTTCAACAATTACAGAATGTTGGAAATCAAAAGTTAAGACATTGAGGCTGAAGATTTCCTCAGCAAGACAAGGAAATGATGAAGATAAGAAGTTCTGGTCAGTAGAACTGTAAGGCAAAATATTCCAGAGCAGAATTTAACCTCAAAACAGGAGACTTAACAGTTCACTTTGAATAGCTTGAATAAGTCAAAACTCAGCCATCCAAACCAAGCTGCAAGATGCAGGAGGTACAATTCTTAGAGTCAGAGGTCAGACCTCCACAACTCAGACACAAAGGAAACTAAATTAATGGAATTCTGTAAATCTTGCCCAGACAGCAAATATCTCCAATCATCATAGCAGAATGCTCACACTAAGGATTTTATTTTACATCAAGTCAGTAAAGTAATACAAGATGACTGTGGGGCAGATACTCTGTCAAAAGCAGCAGTTGATCAGGTTGCAAAGCAAGGCTTAGTCCTTCTGTCTGAGACTGAAGCACATTCTTCAACTATAGCAAAAGGCCTATCTGCCTCAGGGAATCAGAATCACAGATATCAGAGAAATTGGCAAACGTGGTGCCACTGTTTAAGAAAGGTGGTAAGGAACTATAGACCAGTGAGTCTGACATTGGTGGTGGGCAAGTTGTTGCAGGGAATCCGGAGGGACAGGATGTACATGTATTTGGTAAGGCAAGGACTGGTTAAGGATAGTCAACATGGCTTTGTGCGTGGGAAATCATGTCTCACAAACTTGATTGAGTTTTTTGAAGAAGTAACAAAGAAGATTGATGAGGGCAGAGCAGTAGATGTGATCGATATAGACATCAGTAAGGTGTTCGACAAGGTTCCCCATGGGAGACTGATTAGGAAGGTTAGATCTCATGGAATACAGGGAGAACTAGCCATTTGGATACAGAACTGGCTCAAAGGTAAAAGACAGAGGGTGGTGGTGAAGGGTTGTTTTTCAGACTGGAGGCCTGTGACCAGTGGAGTGCCACAAGGATCGGTGCTGGGCCCTCTACTTTTTGTCATTTGCATAAATGATTTGGATGCAAGCATAAGAGGTACAGTTACTAAGTTTGCAGATGACACCAAAATTGCAGGTGTAGCGAAGAGGGTTACTTCAGATTACAACAGGATCTGGACCAGAGAAGTGGCAGGTGGAGTTTAATTCAGATAAATACGAGGTGCTGCATTTTGGGAAAGCAAATCTTAGCAGGACTTACACACCTAATGGTAAGGTCCTAGGGAATGTTGCTGAACAAAGAGACCTTGGAGTGCAGGTTCATAGCTCCTTGAAAGTAGAGTCACAGGTAGATAGGATAGTGAAGATGGCGTTTGGTATGATTTCCTTTATTGGTCAGAGTATTGAGTACAGGAGTTCGGAGGTCATGTTGCGGCTGGTTAGGCTACTGTTGGAATATTGCGTGCAATTCTGGTCTCCTTTCTATTGGAAAGATGTTGTGAAACTTGAAAGGGTTCAGAAAAGATTTACAAGGATGTTGCCAGGGTTGGAGTATCTGAGCTACAGGGAGAGGCTTAACAGGCTGGGGCTGTTTTCCCTGGAGCGTCGGAGGCTGAGGGGTGACGTTGTAGAGGTTTACAAAATTATGAGGGGCATGGATAGGATGAATAGACAAAGTCTTTTCCCTGGAGTTGGGGAGTCCAGAACTAGAGGGCCTAGGTCTAGGGTGAGAGGGGAAAGATATAAAAGAGACCTAAGGGGCAACGTTTTCACACAGAGGGTGGTACGTGTATGGAATGAGCTGCCAGAGGATGTGGTGGAGTCTGGTACAATTGCAACATTTAAGAGGCATTTGGATGGGCATATGAATAGGAAGGGTTTGGAGGGATGTGGGCTGGGTGCTGGCAGGTGGGACTAGACTGGGTTGGAATATCTAGTCGGCATGGACAGGTTGGACCGAAGTGTCTGTTTCCATGCTGTACATCTCTATGACTCTATAACAAGGTATCTGTTTCAGGTACTGTGTTTAAGGTGTACCACAAAGAGAAAGCACTACAACAGAGGAAGAGATCAAATGTCAACAACAAGCTAGCTAATACACAATGCATAATTACAAACATTCCCTTTTACATAAAAACATGACATATTATTGCTTGCAGCAAGAAAAATTATCATTCATTAACAAAACTCTGTTAATTCTACAGTCCCACTTTCATCAGTCTCAGCGCATTCATTTTATTTAATCATTAAATCAGGCAAGTTTTCTAATGGAACACATTGTCATTGGCTCTTTGGTATTTGCTAGCTAAGATAATAACCCTTTCCCAAGAAGTGTCATTCCATGATGACTGCAATTGTTACCAGGCTGCCTGCTGACCTGGAGAGTGAGGCAGTGTTTAGAGAAGGCCGGTGTGTTTGGAAAACATTGGGTCCCATGAGGGTCGGGTCAGTTACTGTCCAGAAGATGGGTTGGTCTGGCAGTGAGGAGAAGCGAGAGTGGGTGTACGGGTGTAGGTGCGGTGGCTTCCGATTGGTTTGGTCAGATCTGGAGGTTTGCAGGGGTGGTGACTGGGGATTGGATCTCATGTCAGGGTCTTGGGGGTATAGGGGTCAGGGGAGGTGTAGTTGATAGTGTGGTTTAGTAAGTACAGGACCAGTTTAATACTTAATCAAGAGTTAGAATATGTATGTAATAGTGTGCCTTTTCTTGAGCAAATATCGAGACTTAATTGCATCAGAATCATAGAAGAATCATAGAATCTGCACACTGTGGAAAAAGGCCATTTGGCCCATCAAGTCCACACTGACCTTCTGAAGACCATCCCACCCAGACCCAGGCCCCCTCATCTTATTATGGTAACCTAATATTTACCACGGCCAATTTACCTAACCTGCACATCTTTGGAACTCTCTGTAGTCTCCCATTTAAATGAAGCCATTTGTAAAGTTCCAGGAGAATTCCAAAGAAATTCCATTGGAATTCACTATGATAGAGATTGCACAGGGTCCCAATGAGTACCTCCCATCACCACTCACAATATGACTACCTGGCTATTGGAAACCTGGGGCCAGAAGATCAAAGCACATTTTGTTATCTACAAATTATTTAAATGTTTATTATTGCTGCATATATTTTTCAAACTTAAAATAATTCCACATCATCAATTTTAGACTGGAGTAAATCTAGATTCAATACCAAAACAAATCCAATAATATGAGATTTGTCAGGCTGTGTATTCTGCACACATCCCAGAGTAAAAGTCACCTCTTCAGTCTGAGCCAAATTACATGTTGGCCAAACTACAGAAATTCAATCATCCAAATGGATCCTTCAATGCCAATGCAGAATTTCTGGCTCTGTTGCTGCTTGACAAGAGACGTGACAAAGATTTGGCACCTTAGACTGACAAGGTCCAATCACTGAAGTACCCCTGACAATACCAATTTAAGTACATTTTGGCAATGTCTTTGATTCGATGATTCCAAACATCCTGAGTTGAGGACACTTGCAATCTTCACCTGGCCTTCCCTCCAGCATAGACCCAGAAGTGGGACTTCTGCTGATGTTTGCGCAATGCTCACGTGTAACACCTCAGATCCTAAAGCAGCCTGTGCTCACAAGCAACAGGACCTGCACCAATGTTCAACCTTGGACTGACAAGTTGTGACAAATGACGTTTGTGCCTCATGAGTGTCAGACAATGACCATCTCCAACAAAAAGGCATCTGACAACTTCCCCCTGACATTCAATGGCATTACTGCTGCTGAATTCTCCAGTTTCAACTTCCTCAGAATAACCATTGACCAGAAATTGAACTGGACAAGTTACTCACAGGCTATGGCTACAAGGGACGGTCAGAAGCTAGCAATTCTGTGGTGTACAATTCACTTCCCATCTCTCCAAACCCTATCCACCGACTACAGGACTGACTCAGGAGTGGGATGGAATACCCTCCACTTGCCTGGATGGCTGTAGCTCCAACAAGACTTAAAAAACCCAGTACAATCCAAGACAAAACAGCCCACTTAATTGGCACCTCACCACCAATTATGCATTCACTCTCTACACCTCCAGCCTGCAGGAGCAGTGGTGAATATTATCAACAAGGTGCAAACTCTCCACCGCTTCAATTCCAAACCTGTGACTACTACCTCCTCGAAGGACAAGGGCAGCAGATATGTGTAACACTGCACTTTAAGGTTTCCCACTAAGTTACGCACCATCCTGACTTCAAAATATATCGCTATTCCTTTACTGTGTCTAGGTCAATGTGCAGGAACTCCCTCCCCCACAGCACTGTGACTGTCCCTACATTACCCAGACTGAAGTGGTACTGATTGCCACCAGCCTTCCCTGAAGGACAATAAGTGACACTCGAATGAATTAAAATAAAACACTAATACTACAAAAAAAGAGAAATCCTCCTTCTCTTACTTCTCACTTTCATTTTTCTTGACATTTTTTAATCTCCTCAGCTTCTGTTTCTCAAGTTTTTTACTCCATTTACATTTCTTGTTCTCTCCCGTCATTTGCTTCTCTTCCTCACTTTATCTTGTCCTCCAATGCTTTATGTTTTTCTTTTGTCTCTTCCTACTTGTTGTTTCCTCCTTTTTGAATCTTTCCTTTTCACTTTATCTTTCAACGCCGCAATATGGATATTAAGAGAAGCAAACAACCTGGGATAAAAATGGGTAAAGGGGCCTTTTGAAAGAAAGCAGGGTGTCAAGCTGTCCAAAGAGTATGGACAAAATAGACAATTGATAAGATGACTCCTGTTGAACACAGATATGTGACTGTCCCATTCATTAGAATTTGGAGCTCCCAGTTCCAGCTTATCATGATTGGCAATTCCGTTGGTGAAAATCGGGGCTTAGTGGTTTTGCCCTGTAATTCAGTAACACCAAGCTTACATGGTTATTCTTTGCTGTAAGCATCTCCATAGCTTTTACGCCTCTCTCTGCTACTCTATCAGCTTGAAGGTAGAGTGGCAATCTGAAATCCATATTCTTTAGCAAACTGTCCAAAATGTTCACTCATGAACTGTGGATCATTATCCAGGATTATTTTGTGAGAATACTGGCTTAAAAAAAAGGAAATGTTAGCAGAAGAGCCAGAAGGAATATCAAGGCCAGAAGACATGATGTCAATATTGCTGTTATCAAGCTGATGACAATGACTACCAGAGAGATGAGGGAATGCCTGAAAGCACATTCGGGTCATTCCAGACATTGCGATGAGTGATAATAGTCCTCAATTCACAAGTGAACCATTCAACTGCATCATAGAGGATTGAGAAATTCAACACTACATGCTATCTCCATACTATCCTCAGTCAAAGAAGAAGGCTGAGGCTTCAATGAAAGTACTAATGGGAGCATGAAGAAATCAAGCAAATTCAGCACAGACTCGTACAAGCAATCCTTGAGTGGAGAAATACATGTACTGGTGGCATGGAAAGTAATCCAGTTTAGAGATTAATGTCACACCACATGCACACTACTCTTGCAATAGCAGAACAAAAGAGGCTAGATGCAGTATCAGATCAAAGTCAAAGCGAAATTACAGAAATACAAACATCACTTTGATAAAACTACCCAGTTAGTGCCAGAGCTGAGCATTGGAGAGCCAGTTGGTGGGCTAATATTCAACATTTTCAACAGCAGTCAGCTCACGTGGCAAATGAGAACCTGTTTGGAGTAGTTGTCACCTTGATCATATGTCACAAAGGTCAATGATCAGTTACATTGTCATAAGCACAGGCACATACGTGGACCTAGAGAAATGCTCCTTCACCTCAGGCTGCTGATCAGGAAGGTTTGATCCCAACATTGATGATAGCTTGCAGAACAATCATTAGTGTCAGATGTCCACCTCTCCACAACAACAGAAATAGATCAGTGACCACAGTTATCATGTCTGACCAAGTTAGCCCCTGCTTACTAGGCTCCCTATCAACTACTCATCTGGCATCCTACCTTGACATACCACCCCTCCTCAGTTGGTACCCTACCCAGTTGGTATCATGGCAACTTATTTACCTGGCATCCTAACCCTGTCACCTTAATGCCTCTCCAGCTGGCAGACTATGTACCTGGCACCCTTGTATCCCACCCAGTTGCAAATCTACTCCCTAGGCTCTTTACCCCATTAATCATCCGGAATCCTACCCTTGGCACCCTAACCCTTTCTTACCTGGTATTGTATCCGTCAGGTACTCTACCCTGCCTAGCAGATGAGAATGACTCTCTCCCATTCTCAGGCTGAGTCTGTGGGCAGCTGTACAGACTGATGCTGCTTCCGCAGATTCTGCCACACTCGGAGCAAAAAGTGGTCTTGTGAAGGGGCATTTGTGGGGCAGCGCGCTCCTTTCACTGTTTTCCCCAGATTCCGTTTTCTTCCCAGCGGCAAATCTCAAGGTAATCAACACTTTCCCACATGCTTCTCCTCCACTTTGGATGGACTTGGCCCAGTGATTCCCAGGAGTCTGTGGGAATGCTGCACTTCCCCGGTGAGACCTGAAGGGGATTCCTGAAGCACTTCACCTGCCTACCTGGGGCTGGCCTGCCGTTTGGGAGCTGGGAGTGGAGCACCTGCTTGGGGAGTCCCGTGTTGGCCATGATGGGGGGGGGGGGGGGGGGGGCCATGGGGGGGTAAGGTGCCCAGCCCGTTGCAGCTGATCGAGGAGGATCAGTGTCTCGATGTTGGCCTAGTTGAGGGCGCTGGTGTTGGTGCGTCTGTCTTCCCAGAGGATTGGCAGGATCTCGCGCAGGCAGCGTGGTGGTACTGCTCCAAGCTGTCACAGTAGCTGTCGGTACCTTCATGTGTTAGATAATGGCCACTGACTGCTGTGAAAGGGGATATGATTTCCATTCCTCTGACAGTTCTATGCTCTGTAAAGAACGGGGGGTATGGCTCCATTTTCCGAAGGAGCTCTGATTGGAATCTACTTCCAGAAATTCAGAGCTCCCTTCTTTTGTTAAAAACAGAACGGCAATCTGTGTGAGATTCCAACTGCTCAGAAAATCCAATGCAATACATTTTCCTTGTCATCATAACCACTTCTAACTTGGAGTTCATTATTCATGACAGCCTGCTCTGCTTTCGCAACTCGATTTCAGTTTCTCTCCTTTTAGAGTTCCTTGTTGAACACGCAAAGTCAGATACATTACAGAAAGAGAAGAAAGAAAGCCATTCGGCCCTTCAAATGAATAGACATTCAGTATAGAGCAATCCAGTCCCCTGTGTGGCCAGTTCCATCTCACACAGCTCTGTGTGATCTCTCTAAGAAATTTTGAAATAATTCTTTTGCATTCTCCTTCCTCAGGTGTCATTTTCAGAACTATTGACAAAGTGGTGTAAAACTGTTGTGAAATTCCTCACGTAACTGCAAGTATATGTGTAGATGGGCTTTGGAGAGAACAGATTAGATTAGATTAGTTACAGTGTGGAAACAGGCCCTTCAGCCCAACAGGTCCACACTAACCCTCTGAAGCACAACCCACTCCCCTACATTTACCCCTTCACCTAACACTACGGGCAATTTAGCATGGCCAATTCACCTCCCCTGCACATTTTTGGACTGTGGGAGGAAACCGGAGCACCCGGAGGAAACCCATGCAGACACGGGGAGAATGTGCAAACTCCACACAGACAGTCGCCTGAGGCGGGAATTGAACCCGGGTCTCTGGCGCTGTGAGGCAGCAGTGCTGACCACTGTGCCACCGTGCCGCCCAGATTAAAACTATTTCCAATCTAACTTCTTCAGAATATTTCCAATCTAGTATCTTCAGGATTATATGCTAAAGCCGTGGATACAGGTGTACTGGGCAAAATGACCATGACTAATGTCCTTTAATGAAGGAAATTGCTGTCTTTACCTGGTCTGGCCTACATGTGACTCCAGACCCACAGTAATGTGGTTGACTCTGAACTGCCCACTGGGCAATAAATGCTGGCGTCAAGATTAGAGTGGTGCTGGAAAAGCACAGCAGTTCAGGCAGCATCCAAACAGCAGGGAAGTTGACGTTTCGGGCAAAAGCCCTTCATCAGGAATGGTATCTCTTATGAGCCCATTTCATAGTTTTCTACTTGCTTTCAAGAGCAAGTACAGATGTGTCCATTGTCACGGTACTAGGCAGGGGATATTCAGGCCAGGATCTTCTATTTTTGTTGGGTGCCTTGCTTGAAAGGGGCTTTGTGGGGTTGAGGATTGCAGGGCGATTGGTAAGGTGAGAATGGAAGCAAGGGCAATGAGTGGCTCTCAGCAGCAACCCCCCTGCCCTGTGTCCACGCCATTGCCCAAGTGTGGATTATTTTAATAGTCATTCACTAGATGTGGGTATCACTGGGAAAAAGTGAGGACTGCAGATGCTGGAGACCAGAGTTGAAAAATGTGGTGCTTGAAAAACACAGCAGGCCAGGCAGCATCCGAGGAGCAGGAGAATTGATGTTTCGGGCGTAAGCCCTTCTTCAGATTCCTGCTGTGTTTTTCCAGCACCACATTTTTCAACTGTGGGTATCACTGGCCAGGCCAGCATTTATTAGGCACAAGTGAGGACTGCCGATTCTGGAGATTAGAGTCAAGATTAGAGTGGTACTGGAAAAGCAAGTCAGGCAGCGTCCTAGGAGCAGGAAAATCGACGTTTCAGGCAAAAGCCCTTCATCAGGAACAAGTGTTAATTTTTAATGAGCTCTTGCTCTTGAAAGCAAGTAGAAAACTATGAAATGGGCTCATAAGAGATACCATTCCTGATGAAGGGCTTTTGCCCGAAACGTCAACTTCCCTGCTCTTCGGATGCTGCCTGAACTGCTGTGCTTTTCCAGCACCACTCTAATCTTGAGGCCAGCATTTATTGCCCAGTGGGCAGTTCAGAGTCAACCACATTACTGTGGGTCTGGAGTCACATGTAGGCCAGACCAGGTAAAGACAGCAATTTCCTTCATTAAAGGACATTAGTGAATCAGATGGGTTTTCCCAACAATTGGCAATGGGTTCCTGGTCACCATTAGACTCTTAATTCCAGATTTTTGTATTGGATATAAATTCCACCATTTACGGTGATGGGATTTGAACCAGTTCCCTGGAACATTACCTGTATCTCTGGATGAACAGTCCAGCGAAAAGACCACCAGGCCATTGCTTCGCCCATAAATTGGGCTCTACCTTTCCCAACTCCCCAGTCCCCCTCAACCCCACAGGACTCACTCATTCCCCCACCCATCCAATTCATATCCTGACTGCAATGGTTTACCAGGCAGACTCACTACTCCCATTCTAAATGGAGCTGGAATAGTTGCAATCCAAAGAAAGAATAGGCCTTCAGCCATCAGTAGTTGACCATTTAAGGGACTCAGTTTGTGGTGAGGGTGAACTTGAGCCCTTTCACTCAGAGTCTAAGCTGAGTGGATGAAGAAAGGTTCTGAGATGCCACCATCCTGCCTGATTTCATTGCCTTCCCATCTCCACAGTTGGAAGAGTCTGGTCTCAATGCATATTTCAAATTGCATAACACCCTTTGCATTCTATAATGCAATCACAATGTTCCCTCCTTCCTCTCAAAATTGGACTGACTTTTCCCCAGACCTTTGAAGGGCTCTGAAATTTGAAAATGAAATGCCCAACATATATCGCAAGAGGAAATCCAGCAACTGCAAAAGGTGTCAGGACTTGCAAAGATGAAACCCTTAAGAGTTTCAAACAAACAGGTTTTCAGAAATGGATTGACATTTAAAGTAGTTGCTTAATATAGTTTTATATTCAAATTGCAGGCCAGCACAACTCATGAATGGAGGAAAATGATGAATGAGTATGACGAGCTTTCTACTTTATTTAACAGTTTTAACAACAATGTTGCTAACAAAATTACACAGAAAACAAAGGATTAAATGCATTCTATATAATTTGAAGCCTCTCCTGGAGGGGATTGGGACTCTTTATGTGTCGAGATGTGCAGTAATGAGCAGTGGCTGAATTATTCATAGAGTGTAGAAATTCCTAAATGCCCTGTCATTGCCACTATGGTATTGTGTTCCACATACCATTCATAACCTTGAACTCTAAGTAAAAAAAAGGAGAATGATAACTGTGTGCTATATGAGCTACAGCAGCAATTGTAAAATTATGTGCTTATCTTTGAGCTTCCTTGCATGCCATTATCAAATCATTGCTTGCTTGAGCACATTTGCATTATCAGGAGCAAGTCTTTTCTATAAGATTGGCATTTGAATTTCACTGCAATTTGCTGGTGCTAGGACAGCGGAATACAATAAGAAGGAAAATATTTTATGAAATTAGGAGTACTTGAGAGATTGTATGCACTATCATTGATGCCATTAGATACCTACTGCATGCACAAACAGGACTTTTGAAATATGCACTGCTGTTTAGTGTTCCTGATGGAGAAGTCAAAGCTCCTGTGTACAATATTCATAAGTATTGCTGATGACTAGGATTTGGAACCATCATTATCTTTACAGCCATAATAATGCTCACACAGCCATAATATTAAAGGAGCATCACATTCAAAATATAAGTCATCTTGAACAGAGAATTACAATTTCACATTCCTAAAAAGAAAACAAATAAAGTCTGTCTTTTGAGTTTCTCTTTTGGAGAGACACAAAAAGAAGAGTTTATCAAATACCATCAGTACCTCCAAAAACATATGTTAGTAATGTATTTCTATAACATTTCTATTAAAAGGACTAAAAATGCAATCTTTTGTCTCAAGGTATTATTCCAAACTCTACACAAATTCTTGACATTACAAAAGTTCCGACACTTCAAAGTTTTGCCCCCAAATTGACTTTATTACTCATAGACATTTACAACACAGAAAGAGGCCGTTTTACCCATCATGCCTGTGCAGGTCAACAAAGATCTGACTACACCAATCCCATTTTCCAACTGTTGGCTCATAGCCCTGGAGGCCATGGCTACACAAGTGAATATCTAATTGCTACTTAAATGTTGTGAGGATTTCTAATGCACCCATCCTTTCTGCAGTGAGTTCCAGGCGCTCAGCATCCTCTGAGTTAAAAATATTCTCCATACCTCCTCTCTTAGCCTTCTACCTCACTTTAAATCTATGCCTCCTGGTTATATATCCCTCTACTAAATGAAGAATTGCTATCCACTCTCTCTATGCTCTTCATTATTGTATATACCACCATTAGGTCCTCTCAACTTCCACTGTTCAAAGGAAAATAACTTCAGCCTATCCAATCTTTCCTCAGCTCAAGGCCCTCCAGGCCAGGCAATTTCTGAGAGAATCTCCTCATCTCTAGTGCAATCATATTCTCCCTAGAATGAAGGAATCCATGTACTGTGTTGGGAATTTTGAATGTAAAGCTTTGGGGAATGAGACAGGCAAAAGTAGGTCAGTGAAGATAGGATGAGAGGAGATACAGAACCTGTATGGGATTGGAAATAAAAAGCAGAGTTTTGAGTGGAATTATGTTTCTGATTAGTGGAAATGAGAGACTAATGAGAATATCAAAATAATTGAGTCAGAATGTGATCAAACCATAATGTCAATATGAACAGAAGGAAGAAACAGAGATGAGCTATGTTACAAAGCTGGAAGCAAGTTGTGTTTGTGATGGAGAGGACATGGGGTGAAAGGCTTAACTTGGGTTGAATAGGTTCCTGTCACATGAGGCAGTTAGGACATGAAAGAGTTAACTAGCATCACAAGATAAGCTTTGCTAACACAAAGGACTGTTCCTGGATGGAGTTAACCACTTCTCTGTGTGATCACCAGAATGTGTACAGTGCTTCAGTGATTAGTCTTAGTGTTAACAGCATGTACCTGAAGTAATAATGTGTACTTACAGTTGAGTAACATCACGAGATACAGAAGAGACATTCACATATCTTAGTCATAATGCAACTAACTGTTAAATAATATATAATAAACCCACTTACTGCTTATCAAGACCGAGTCGGAATTTTGTCTATGATGTTTCAAGGGTATACTTTACCCACTTGGAAACATTTGTGTGGACTAATTGCAGCAAATCTACCTTGGACATCTCAGATCAGATATGCCATTATAAGATGTTGACAGCAATGAACAATGGCCAATTATGAGAGTTGCCAACATGAAGGTACAACCTGAGACACTAGAGATGGAGTGAGTGGAATCAGGGAAGAGGATGTAGAAGCGTTAGGTGTGAGTTAGAAAAGACCATTCTTTTGGTCAACCCATGTTTAGAGGAAAAGAAATGTGGCTTATCTAGGATTCGAAATCAGGCAAATAAACGAACAATGCAGAGGCATTGTAGGTCGAGAAATGTGGTGAAAAGATAGATTACATGCTCTTACATGTGAAACTTAACCCTACATCTGCAAATGAATGGTGGACAAGTCAACCAGACAGGGGAGGAGTCAATATGGGTCCTTGAGTGACTCAGACTGTAATGGTATGAGGCTGAAACAGAAAATAAGAGTTGTTCTGTCAATAATTAGGCATTGTTGGAGATGTAGTGATTGCAAAGTGAACAACTGGGAAGAGGATGGTGTGGCTGACTGTATTACCTGCTGTAGATAGATTGAGATGGATGAAGAGGGATATGGGGCCATGTTTATATTGTTAAAGTGAGTCTTTTATGAGCAGGATTAGAACTGTTCCAGTCTGTGACACATTAGGAAGATTGAAATGAAGAGCCATGAGAGAGGCTGGATCTGGGAAGCATTAACATTTTCAAGGATTTTCAAGTCCAGAGACAAATTGAAGCAGGGCAGAGGATGGGTTCCAGTCACTTTGGGCATTTTTTAATTTCAAAAATATACTTTATTCATAAAAATATCTTTATATACATATGTAGTCACTAAAGCAGTTGGGTTCTGTATTGGCATTTGAAGAAACAAACAAACATTGGAAAATAGAAACCGAAACAAGTGCAGATGCTGTAAATCAGAAACAAAAACAGAAATTACTGAAAAGGTTCAGCAGGTCTAGCAGCATCCGTGAAGAGAAATCAGAGTTAACATTTTGGGTCAGTTCTGAGGAAGAGTTACTGGACACAAAACGTAAACTCTGATTTTCTTCACAGATGTTTCCAGACTTGCTGAGCTTTTCCAGCAACTTCTATTTTTGTTTCAAACAAACATTGGAGTTTGACTCTATCCAACAAGCAAATCAAAGACATTTCTTACTTGTATAAGATTGCATTTATATACAGTTGAGGCAATGGGAGGGTCCAATAACTGAACGGATCCCCATTTAACTTGGACAGAAAAACCTTAAATGAGGGCCAGACACCCTCTCCCCTTTGTCTGATCTTATTAGGTTAAACCTGTTGGAAAGAGTTCTCCTTTGTATGACTGTCACATCTGACCTCCATTTTGAATGCAATGGCTGAGATGACTACAGAGTCAGTTGCACGGAATTGGGCACTGCTTATTATAAAATAAACAATATCAAGACATAGGGAACAGGAGATTGTATAAGGCCCACTAGTCTGCCTCATCTTGTAAATTTCAAAATTTCAAATTGGGGGAATGCATCCACCCAATGCATTCATTTCAAAGTATTAACGTCTTTTTAATTTGAATTATCCTCTGAGTTCCTTTTTGAAAATATTGTTACAGATGGGCTGAAAGGCCTCCTTCTGTGCTGTACTATTCCATTTTATGGATCTGACTCCCTTTTGAAAGTTACTATTATATTTTCTTTTACATGCTTTTCAGGCAATGCCTTCCGCCTCAACCTGTCTACCCCCCTCCCCCACTCCAACCTCTAACCCTCACAACGCGCAGCCCTCCAATCCCTCTGCTCCAATCCCGACCTCACCATCAAGCCAGCAGATAAAGGGGGCGCAGTGGTAGTCTGGCGCACTGACCTCAACACTGCTGAAGCCAAACGCCAACTCGAGGACACCTCTTCCTACCGCCCCCTCGACCATGACCCCACCCCGCCATCACCAAATCATCATCTCCCAGACCTTACAGAACCCCATCACCTCAGGAGATCTCCCACCCACAGCTTCCAACCTCATAGTCCGGGAACCCCGCACTGCCCGGTTCTACCTCCTTCCCAAGATCCACAAGCCTGACCACCCTGGCCGACTCATTGTCTCAGCATGCTCCTGCCCCACTGAACTCATTTCTACCTACCTCGACACTGTCCTATCCCCCCTAGTCCAGGAACTCCCCACATACATTCGAGACACCACCCACACCCTCCACCTCCTACAAGACTTCCGTTTCCCCGGCCCCCAACGCTTCATCTTCACCATGGATATCCAATCCCTCTACACCTCCATCCTCCAAGCCCTCCGTTTCTTCCTCTCCCGACGTCCCCAACAGTACCCTTCCACCGACACTCTCATTCGTTTGGCCGAACTGGTCCTCACCCTTAACAATTTCTCCTTCGAATCCTCCCACTTCCTCCAGACCAAAGGGGTAGCCATGGGCACACGTATGGGCCCCAGCTATGCCTGTCTCTTTGTTGGCTACGTGGAACAGTCGATCTTCCATAATTACACCAGCACCACTCTCCACCTCTTCCTCCGCTACATTGATGACTGCATTGGCGCCACCTCGTGCTCCCGCGAGGAGGTTGAGCAATTCATCAACTTCACTAACACATTCCATCCTGACCTTAAATTTACCTGGACCATCTCTGACACCTCCCTCCCCTTCCTGGACCTCTCCATCTCCATTAATGACGACCGACCTGACACCGACATTTTTTACAAACCCACTGACTCCCACAGCTACCTGGATTACACCTCTTCCCACCCTACCTCCTGCAAAAATGCTATCCCATATTCCCAATTCCTCCACCTCCGCTGTATCTGCTCACAGAAGGACCAGTTCCACCACAGAACACACCAGATGGCCTCCTTCTTTAGAGACTGCAATTTCCCTTCCCACGTGGTTAAAGATGCCCTCCAACGCATCTCGTCCACATCCCGCACCTCCGCCCTCAGACCCCACCCCTCCAACCGCAACAAGGACAGAACCCTCCTGGTGCTCACCTTCCACCCTACCAACCTTCGCATAAACCAAATCATCCGCCGACATTTCCGCCACCTTCAAACAGACCCCACCACCAGGGATATATTTCCCTCCCCACCCCTTTCCACCTTCCGCAAAGACCGTTCCCTCTATGACTACCTGGTCAGGTCCACGCCCCCCTACAACCCACCCTCCCATCCTGGCACCTTCCCCTCCCTCACCTCCATCCAAGGCCCTAAAGGAGCCTACCACATCCATCAAAGTTTTACCTGCACATCCACTAATATAATTTATTGTATCCGTTGCTCCCAATGTGGTCTCCTCTACATTGGGGAGACTGGACACCTCCTAGCAGAGCGCTTTAGGGAACATCTCCGGGACACCCGCACTAATCAACCACACCGCCCTGTGGCCCAACATTTCAACTCCCGCTCCCACTCTGCCGAGGACATGGAGGTCCTGGGCCTCCTTCACCACCACTCCCTCACCACCAGATGCCTGGAGGAAGAACGCCTCATCTTCTGCCTCGGAACACTTCAACCCCAGGACATCAATGTGGACTTCAACAGTTTCCTCATTTCCCCTTCCCCCACCTCACCCCAGTTCCAAACTTCCAGCTCAGTACTGTCCCCATGACTTGTCCTACCTGCCTATCTTCTTTTCCACCTATCCACTCCACCTTCCCCCCGCCCCCGACCTATCACGTTCATCTCCTCTCCCACTCACCTATTGTACTCGATGCTACTTTCTCCCCACCCCCACCCTCCTCTTACTTATCTCTCCACCCTTCAGGCTCTCTGCCTGTATTCCTGATGAAGGGCTTTTGCCCGAAACTTCGATTTTACTGCTCCTCGGATGCTGCCTGAACTGCTGTGCTCTTCCAGCACCACTAACCCAGAATCTGGTTTCCAGCATCTGCAGTCATTGTTTTTACCTACTTAATCTCTGGTTACCAACCTTCTTGCTGGTGTGAACAGTTTCCTCTTATTTACTCTATCAAAAGCCTTTATAATTCTGACCATGTGCTCCTGACGGATTAATTACTTATTGCTCTCTTCTCCAGGTGGAAATTGAAAAACTGGATTACCATCACTACCTGCCTCTTTTCTTTGACGGCCTTTGTGAGACAACCCATCCATATGAACTTTTTGCCAGACAAGGAGTCCACGATCTGTTGGAGCATGGTGCAACAAAGGTCCTTCCCGTCATCCCTCAACTTATCATCCCCATAAAAAGTAAGAAACTGAACTCTGTTTTTAACCATTTGGGCATAGGGATTTGTTTGAAAGATACATGGGATTGGCTTCAAGAAACAACACCTTACTTGTGTTTATCTAATGCCTTTAACATGATGAAATGTTCCTAGATGCTTCACAGGAGCATCATAAAACTAAGCATGACACAAAGTCACAAAGCTAAGTGCAGAGGCGATGATGTGTAGTGGAAGCATTCCAGAGTTCAGGCATGGCGAGCAACAGGTTGTAACCCAGATATGAAATGCTCGAATGGACAATGCAATGTTATAGAGCACTGTATGCAACCAACAGAAGCTGAAGGTTCTCTTTACTCCATGCACACATACAGAGACTAACATGTAATAATGCGCTGAATTTCGGTTTGTTGACAACACTCCACAAGCCACTTGACATTCCATGGGAAATTCCATCTCTAAATTAGCTTGCAGCTAGATTTATGACAATTCAGTGGCGCAGACAAGGGAGTTGAGAATCAAAACAGCCTGAATGGGAACAGCAAAACCAATGTATACTGGAACATTTATATCTTGTTGACTGATATCACGGACTTTTACTGTGGCCACATTATGATTGGGTGACTGGATACTAATACATTGTACCAGTAACCGAGTCACATACAGTAATTGCCTTGTTCTCAACGAGAATTCAGCTCAGTAAACTGAGATGTCTGATGTCAGCCACTGTAATATACTTATGTAAGTTCCCTATTTACACAATGAGCAATGTAGATTACTGTACTTGGTCTGAGACTTAGCGTTTTATGCTGCCTAGTCCCTGCTCCTGAAGATTTTCTCTCGTGTGTATTCATAAAGATGTAATTTTGAGGTCTGTTGTTAACCAAATCACAACGTGAAAGTTGCAGTGAAACCTCTGAGATACAAAGATTACCCAGTAGTACCTCAGCCTTGTTTAGCAATAATTTTATTATTGCAGACAAGCCAAACCATGAAAATATGTTTGAGCTTGTGAGTATCTATTCAAGAAAGATCTGATTCTGTCAGTGCTTTATTGGGTGGTATCACCCTCGGAGACAGGTGTAGCTGCCCTATTGTGATATCATGGAGGTCTATTTCAGTAACAGTGGTCCTTGACATAGAAGACTCTGAACAGTAGGTTTGAAACAAAAAGAACACAACAGAGAGGGACTGTGCAAAGTCAAGCAAGTCTGCTGATATCCCACTCTTTATAATACTTAAGATTCAGGAACAAATCATTTAAACCCATTCCCAATTAAAAATTGCATGACTCTAGTACAGGATTTTGATTCTTCCCTTGAATGCTTGTCATTGGAAATGAAAGCATTGTGCATGCAACTTAAAGACCAAACGTAAAAATGGAATCACTGTTCCAATAACACTTTACAATTTCTCATACTTCAAAAATGATCAGCAAGAATTTTATTAAAGTGGCTTCCAATTTAAAGGAGTGATTTCATTTTCAGAACTATTTCTTGATTTGTAGGAATGTGCTCTTGCTTGCTCCCATTGGAACTAACAGCAACTGTTACATTATGTGAGCAGAGATCCACGTCCCCAACTCCCAGTGGCTAAGACTATTCATCATTTCTCAGGGTCAGATGCTATTAAGTGTGACAAGTTCACACGGAGCACTGGTCACTACTGTATCATCAGGGAAATGAAGACTGGGTACAGGAGCCGCGACACCTTGCTGATCAGACAGCTGTACAGCATTTATTCTTCTGTAGCACACGTGCAAAATGCAACCTGTGAAGCGAGATTTTGTTTTAAATTTCATGACTGATTCGCATTTGCTCCTTTGTCGTAAAGCCACAATTCGTGGAAGTGCAGAGTACCTCTTCCTGTGAATGGGTGATCATGCCTCAAAAATAAGACCAAAGCAATGACCCTTGACTCCTTTATCTACATTTCTCAGGCAAAAGATCTATCTGTCTGGAACAGCTGCTAGGATGTTCCTGAATAGCAACTTACAATAAATTGTGCAAGTGTGGTAGGGAAGGAATCTGACATCCTGATGTCATGTACAATGACAAACACGCCACATGATTGAAGAGAGTTAGCAAAAGATTTCAGAAACGTGCCTAACAGGCCATTTTTTTTAAAATGAAAAACTCAAGGAATAATAAGTGACTTTATTAAAGCCTACATAATACTCTGAAATCTGCTATGTACAATTGAAAAATGGTAATTAAAATAACTTTGTTTGCAATTTGTTAAAATTACTACTTTTACTGTCCTGCCTCAGTTAAAATTGAAATCTTATGTATCATGGGTTTTGAAACACATGTGACTATGTTTACACTTAAAACCTGGTCAGTAACTATTTTCTGGAAATCTCTGGTAGTGAATATCACAAAGAGCAGTGCAGGAAACTAGCCAGCAGTTAATTTGCAACACCTTCTAGATAATGAAGAAAACAGGACACCTTCTATTTTTCTTTACTGAGGTATAAGTAGAGTCTATCAAACTTTTAACAATCTATTACATTTGAATGTTTGTCTGCCTACACAAAATGAGGTGGGTGGAGGGTGTTTTGGTAAATTATATACTTTGTTGATTGGGTTTAAAATGAAGACATTTCAACCATGCAAAAGCCTTAATTTCCCTGTGGTCCATGAACAATGCCTGGGCCTTGTTGAGGCTGAACACACTGGGGAATGGTTAACACTCTCAATGCGCCGGCGACCAACACCCTGCACCCAGCCAACTGGAGAATTTTCCATCACACTTTTTCCTTAGATAAAACATAGAACAGAACAGCACAGGAACAGGCCCTTCAGTACTCAATGTTGTGCCAAATATGGCGCCAAGTTAAACTAATCCCTTCTGCCTGACTATGGTCCATATCCATCTATTTCTTGCTTATTCATATGCGAATCTAAAAGTCTCATAAACACCCCTATCGTATCCACCTACACCACTAACCCTGACAGCACATTTCAGACACCTTACCACTCTCTGAGTAAAAAACTTGCCCCACTCATCTCCTTTGAACTTTCCCCCACATTCCTTAAATGCAGGCCCCCTTGTGTTAGACATTTCAACTCTGGGAAAAGGAGTAAATGGAGGAGAGGCTTTTAGGAGTCAAGAGGTGTGTTATGCATTGCAATATAACCAGTTTCTGACCTGCCGTTATAGCCAAGGCACGTATTGAAGTTATGGTTAACAGTGACTCGAGCCGTATTTTCACCAGCTGCCCTCTAGATGCTGTGGATGAGAATTTGTTGGTTATAGTCTCATGCTGGCGTTCGATTGTTCCCTGACATTTCAGGAGTGTGAATTTTCCTCATCACTTATCAGCCCAAGCCTGGATGGGGCCACACACTATCTCGTTATCTGAGGACAAGCAAATGAATCAAAAATGCAACCTCACACCTGAGCTCATGATGTCAAACGGCAGCTGAAAATAGTTGGAGCTGAGGGATTGTGCTGGAGTGATTTCATGAAGGAACAATCATCTTCTGTACATGGTGAACATCATGTTAATTGTTGAAAGGAAAGTTACGTCTTCTGCTTATGGTGTTATATTGTCTGTATTTTCTTTGATGCATTATTTTTTGTTGGTACCGAGGCCATATTTTCTTCTCCTTTCCAAGATTCCTATTTTACCGCCTTTAATTTTCAAGCTCTCTGTCCTTCCAACCACGTCACTGTCTCGCAACCTAACACAGAGGCCGGAAAATCCTTTGTAATCAAAACAAAATGCTGCAGATGCTGGAAATGTGAAACAAGAATGCTGGAGAAACTCAGCAGGTCTGGCAGCAACTGTGGAGAAAGTGAAACGGTGTTAACATTTCGAATGCAGGATGATCCAAAATTCTGAAGAAGAGTCATTCGAGACTTGAAACATTGAATCCTTTATAATGATGTTTATAAGAAGAAAATTATCTAGGTTTATAAGAAGAAAATTCATTCTTGACAGTGGAAGAAAACTTTATATATGTAAATCTGTTCTTCATCCAGGACCTTTGTTTACAGTCGTTGGGAATCTGCTCCATTTAAAGAAGATTAATTTAAGGCTCTGTTATCTTAACTTAGAGTCAAGGTTAGAGTGGTGCTGGAAAAGCACAGCAGGTCAGGCAGCAACTGAGGAGCAGGAAAATCAACATTTCGGACAAACGCCCTTCATCAGGAATAAATCAGGAATGAAGAGCTTTTTCCCGAAACATTGATTTTCCTGCTCCTCAGATGCTGCCTGACCTGCTGTGCTTTTCCAGCACCACTCTAATCTTGACTCTGATCTCCAGCATCTGCAGTCCTCACTTTCGTCATCTTAACTTAAAGGCTACTTCTGCTCTAGTTGATGGGTTGGCCTTTTTTTAAAATTCATTCATGGTATATGGGCTTCACTGGCTTGACCCTAATTGCCCTTGAATGGTGTTCAGCTTGGAGGGAACCATGCAGGTCATGGTGCTCCAATGTATCTGCTTCCCTTGTCCTTCTCAGGCGGTAAGGTTTATTAGCTTGGAAGCTGCTGTCCAAGGATCCTTGCTGACTTATTGTATCTTATAGATGGTGGCAAGACTGTCACTTTGTATGGTGGTGGTAAAGGGAGAGAATAGTGAAGGTATTAAATGCAGCTTAAATCAAGTGGACTGCTCTGTTCTGGGTGGCGACAAGCTTCTGGCTGCTGTTAGATCTGCACTCATCCAGGTAAGTATGGAATATGTCATCATATTCATGACTTATGCCTTGTTGATGGTGATTAGGTTTTGAGAAGTCAGGAAGTGAGTTATTTGCTGCAGAATTCCAAGCCAATGGCCTGCTCCATTGTGTTTATATGGTTGGTCCAGTTCAGCTTTTGGGCAATTGTAGCCCAAAGGATGTTGATAGTGCAGGATTCAGCAAAGGTAATGTTGTTGAATATTTCTCTCTTGTTGGAGATGGTCACTGCCTGACATTTGTGATATGCAATTATTTCTCGCTGCTTATCAATGCAAGTTTTTCTTTATTTATTTGTGGGATGTGGGCATCGCTGGCTGGGCCAGCATTTATTCCCTGTCCCCAGTTGCCCTTGAGAAGGTGGGGGTGAGCTGCCTTCTTGAACCTGCCTTGGGTTTACTCACAATGCCATTAAGGAAAATTCCAGGACCCAGTGACAGTGATGCAATGGTGATATATTTCCAACTCAGAATGCTGAGTGACTTGGAGGGGAACTTGAAGTTGGTGTTATTCCCATTTATCTGCAGCCCTTGTCCTTCTCGATGGAAGAGCTTGTGGGTTTGAAAGGTGTTGTTTGAAAATCTCTGGTGAATTTCTGTGGTGCATCTTGTAGACAGTACACACTGCTGCTACTGAGTGTCTGTGGTAGGGGGAGTGAATGTTTGTAGATGTAATGCCAATCAAGCAGAGGCTGGTTTGTCCTGGATGGTGTCAAGCTTCTTGAGTGTTTGTGGAGCTGCACCCATCCAGGCAAGTGGGGACTATTCCATCATACTCCTGACTTGTGCGTTGTAGATGGTGGGCAGGCTTTGGGGATTCAGGAGGTGAATTATTCGCCGCAATATTCCAAGCATATGACCTGCTGTTGTAGCCATTGTGTTTATGTGGCAAGTCCAATTGAATTTCTGGTCAAAGATAATCCTCAGAATTTTGGTAGTGAGGGATTTGGTGATGGTAACATCATTGAATGTCATGGGGCTGTAGTTAGATTGTCTCTTTATGGAGATGGTCATTGCTTGCCATTTGTGTGGTGCAAATCTTGCTTGCCATGTGTCAGCCCAAGCATGGATATTGTCCAGATCCTGTTGCATTTAAACATTGACTGCCTCAGTATCTGAGGAGTTGTAAATGGTGCTGAACATTCCCGCTTCTGACCTTATGATGGAGCGAAGGTTATTGCTGAAGGTGGTTGGGCCAAGAACACCACCTTCAGGAACGCCTACAGCAATGGCCTGGAGATCCAACAACTATGACCATCTCCCTATGTGCCTGGTATGACTTTAACCAGCAAAGAGTCTGCCCCTTGATACCCATTGATTCCAGTTTTGCCAGGGCACCTTGATGCTACACTCAGTCAAATGCAGCCTTATGTCAAGGGTTGTCACTCTCACCTCATCTGTCTGCTTTTAGACACAAACCACTTCCATTTCTGAGGAGTCATGAATGGTGCTGAACATCATGCAGTCATCAGCAAAGGTCATTCCCTCAGATCTTGTGATGGAGGAAATGTCATTGATGGAGCAGTTGAAGATGGTTGGACCTTGAATACCACCCTGAGGAACTCCTGCAGACATGTCCTGGAGCTGAGAAATCTGACCACCAACAACCACAACTACATTATTCTTGTTTGCTCTTCCTTTTTCCCAGTCATTTCTCACCTTCCCTCTTCCTGTCGCCTTGGTAACTGTTGACAAATGCTTTCAAATCGTCTTTGAACTTGCTCTCATTTGCAGTCACTTATGTTAAAGTGGGTACACTGCTTTAAATTTGATCTGCTGGTCAGATACCCTGCCTGTCTCATTAAGCTAACTGCTGATGCAAGGCTACAGATTTTCTCTTTGAAACTATTGTCGTGTACCCAAATCACCCAACCAGACAAGATCGCTGTCAAATCTTGCAATTTTGACTGATTATGGTCAAATCATTTTAATCTGGCTTTCCTTTTCATTGGGTGCCAGCACTTTTGGCACAGGCTTTTGTCAGAATTGCAAATTCAGGTCTAAAAGATGTTATCACGCTTGTTTGTGCTTTGACGATAATCTATGATTTTTTTTAAGGCTTCTTGCACAAAAAAACTTGCAATTCCCACCTCATTGATGTTTTTTAAGTTACCTGATTAGGCAGTGTCCCCCAAGTCAAACTGCCGTTGGGCTAATCATCACTTGGTAAAGCTATGTTAAGAGGAAGCCTACCCTATAAAACTATCAGAACATCTGAAAACAAAACAAAAGCTGAGCTCCACCAACGAGAGGGTTGAACAATTGAGAAACCATGGGGCTGTGTCCTGTTTGTTCAGCCACTGAACAGTCCATTCCTCACCCTGCGCCGTTTCCTGTGGAAAAATCTGGAAGGAGACTCCAGAGTGTTTCCAAAAATAATGAACAAAAGAACCTGTGGGGTCATGAGGAAGAATTTTTTTTTATAACACATCTGGCTGTTTTGATCTGGAATGCATTGCCAGAAAGCACATTCAGTCATGACTTTCAAAATGAAATTGAAGGAAAGCAGATCTGTGGGGAAAGAGCAAAGGACTGAGGCTAATCAGACAGCTCCACGTACCGTCGGAATGGATGTGATGGGCTGAATGGCCTCTTTCTGTGCTGTGAGATTCTATGATTTTGGTTCAATGAAGTGAGATTGACCAATCGACAGGAGCCACAATGAGACAAGGAAAAATACAAAATTCCAACCAAGGCATCCAGTAAGTTCACTGTTACAGTTTGAACTGAAACTTTACTCAATATCGACATAAGAGCCCACAAATGATTTGGGCTGAAATTTGTAAATTTATTGCAATAAATTTCTTTGAAACACATATATTTCCAACCTTCCCATGCCATTCACTGTGGTTCAGTGGTTGGCACTACTGCCTCACAGTGCCAGGGACCCAGGTTTGATTCCAGTCTCAGGTGACTGTCTGTGTGGAGTTTGCACGTTTTCCCTGTGTCTGCATGGGGTTCCTTTGGGTGCTCTGGTTTCCTCTCACAGTCCAAAGGTGTGCGGGTTGGATGAATTAGCTATGCTAAATTGTCTGTAGTGTCCAGGGGTGTGCAGGCTAGGTGCATCAGTTAGGGGTAAATATAGGGTAGAGGAAATGGGTCAGTGTGGATTTGTTGGGCCAAAGGACCTGTTCCCACACTGTAGGGATTCTATGATTCTGTCCCTCTCATTACCATACCTACCCCTCCATTTATCTCTCTGAAATCACTGCATCCCATTCCCTATCCCATACCATCTGCCATGCTCCCATGCCAACATTTCCTCCATATATTGTATAATCTCCCACATTGACACTTCTGTGGCACCTTCCCCCATATTGCCCATTCATTTCTATTCTGTCCCATCCCTTCCATGCCCCATTCTCCCTTGCCATTCCATCCCATATCCTCATCATGTCTCCACAATTTCCATGTCACCATCCTCATGCCAATCCCTTCTTCCATGCTCTACCCAAACACCAATGCCTACATACTCCCCATGCTGCCACCTGACTCCCCCTCCCCATGCTCTTCCACCAGCACCTTCCTCTCCATACCCCCGAGCCCTACCATGCTAACATCCCCCTCCCTAACACATGGAGGCAGAGAAACTTTGTTATGGGTCCCCTTTATCCTCCAAAGTTCCTTTTTCCTGCTCACACCCCCTCCCCCAATGTTGCCAGTACCATCAACAGTTGATAGTTGCATGTGTGTCAAGTTCTACAGTTCTCCATATGTCCTGCCTGCAGACAGACAAAGACTGCATTTTGTTATTATTGACTTTTTGGAGCACACTTCTCATTTCTAGAGAGGGTTCCTTCGCTTTCTCCCATTTCCAAGATTTCCCTTTCCAGCTGGCACTGAACCTTGTGCAGAATAGGATTTCTTTCTGATCAGTATGGCACCTGGCATGCTCAGAAACACAACAACAAGTTTAAATTTTGTGAAGCGAGTTGCAGAGAAATCGACACTTATAGATCTTCTATCTGTTCAAAAGGGGAGAGAATGTGCCTTCAGTACCTGGCAAATACCCTTGCTGGAATTAATCCCAGAGAGTTTCAGTACCATGTGACTGAGCCAAACCTTAGCAACAGATGTATCCTGTAAGAGTGAAGCCACATGGTTTATCCACATTTCCCACTGTTAGGGGGATAAAAGCAGGAGTTTGCTGTTCAGCCCATTGAGCCTACTCAATTAGATTATGGCTGATCATACCTCAACACCACTTGCCCACACAATCTCCATGTCTCCATATACACTCACTTTATCTCCAGCGACATATTGTTCTCTGTCAACTTGATCAACTTATTCAATGACTGAGCTCCCACAGCCTCCTGAGGCAGAGAACCCCAAAGATCCACCATCCTCTGAGTGAAGAAATTCCTCATTGGTTCCATTTGAAATGGCCTTGCCTTCTCCTGAGATCATATTCCCTGAACTTGGAGTCATGACATGGGGAAATTTGCACCCACTCTATCGTGCCCTGTAAGAGTTGTATAAGTTTCATTGAGATCACTTCTCATTTGTCAAATCCATGTCCCTAGGTTATTGGGCTGGGGTTCTGGATTACTTCTGGATCCAGTTCACTAATATCCTTGCGGGAAGGAATTCTGCCATCTTTACTCCGTCTGGACTACATCTGAATCTAGACCCACAGCAATCTGGTTGGCTCTTAATTGAACTCTGAAATGTGCTACTTGGTTCAAGGGGCAATTGGGAATAGGCAACAAATTTAGATCTTGCAGCATCACCCATGTTCAATGTAAGAATAAAGAAGCTATTCCACTGGCTGGAAACATAAGCTGACCTTTGAAAGACAGACTTCTGAAACACAGTCTACAGTGACTTGAACTCCTAGTCAAGTTGGCTACCTAGTTTGTAGTGTTGTACATTCTGCATTCCAATTACATTAAGGGGACGGAGGGGTTGGGTGGCAGTCTGTTAAACTCCATTAAAGGCAAGGACCTTAAAGAACTTGAGTGAATCATATGTCCATTCTGATACACAACTCCATGGCGACAAACTATCAATCCTAATCGATTGAACTCAGACCTGATTAAATCAAGGTATAATTGAAGTACACAATCATTTTGGATGACTGATGTGTTGAAGAGGGCAGTGTGTTATATGCACATGTTTTCCTCAGCCGAATGGACATGCTAAGAGAGAGTTTTGCTTCTGCTTTGTCTCTCCACCCAAATTCTATTGAATCTTATTTTTTATTGAATCCTATTTTCTGTTGTTTCACTCTCTTTCTCTTCACAAATAGCAGAGATTTTAATGAAAGAACTCTGCTCAGCTATTGATCCAGAAGATCAGACCAATCATCCATTGCTCTTTTAAATGGTCTCAATGTTGAATTCAGAAGATCACGAGTCAAAACAACCAGACCACTCAATTTAGCCTGAAGCCAGTCAAGTCACTGAACTACACTCCCTTTCAATCTTTAAAGGTTCTAGACGCATACCTCTACTGTGGCTAAACTGTCCTTTCCCTTCACTTGGTAATCTGCATGTGTGTGTATGTGTTTGTGTGCACGCGTGTGTGTGGTATGTGTCTATGTGTGTGTTTGTGACTCTGTGTGTGTGATTGTGTGTTTGTGTACCTGTATGTGTGTGTGTGTCTATGTGTGTGTGTGTGTGCGCGCATCTGTGTGTTTGTGCCTGTCTGTGTGCCATGAGAGACAGAATTTTGAGTATTTGTGAGATGATAAGGAAGAGGCCATTCGGGCCCTTTTTGCCTGCTCCACCATACAATAGGATCATGGCTGATCTGTCATTCCATACTTGCACTCTCCGTTTTGTGGCTGCATACTGACACAAAGTACTTTTCCAGCCAATGAAACACATCTTCAATAATACCTTCACATTGTCAGCAATATTGGTTAGTCATGCTATCAAGCATCAAGTGGGCAAACTCCCTTGTCAGTTCCCAATCCGCAGTAAGGTTTTTACCTGATTGTTGAGCCTGACTGGACAGTCAGTGATCAGCAGCACACTGCTGTGGACTGTTCTAGTTCAGGTACAAGTGATGAAGCATGCAGTACAGAATTCATTTGGTCCTGAGCCTCCAGTACACAGGCACCTACTGTGCCATCTCCACCAAAGCGATCTATCACCAGTTGGTCATCAGACAGCAATGAACCCCTTCCATTGGCTTTCTGCAAACCCTCATTTATGGGGACATGGGATCATTATAAGAGACACAGTTTATTGCTTGACAATGATTATGGAGAAAGATGGAAAAAGAAAGGCAGGCAGTAGAGAGGAATCCAATGGTGGAATATGGAGAGGGAACCCAGGAACTGAAGTGGTGCAGAAAGGGGAAGGGGAGGTCTATTTTCATCTCTAAATCTGGAACGCTTTGTCAGTCAATGAGAGAAGGACACCACAAGCTAAAGCAGAAACTTGTATAATTTATTTAAATTCTCCAACCTCCCAATGTAGCGCAAGGTCAAACTTTGCAGCGTTTAGTGATTGCTCCACATGCAGGTTGCCAGTCTTGCCTCCTGTGTTCACAGGCTGAGGAACCATCCCCTGTAATCTATTGCACAGAATTAAACAAGCTTCCTGAATCTCAAAGGCCAGTGATTTGCGAAAATTAATTATTAATATGTTTTAAACGATATTCTGAAGTGTGGAACTCTACACCTGCTTCAAGATATGTCATATCTTTTCAGAAACAATTCGTCCATGTATTTCTGCCAGATTTAAGAGACACCAATACAATCATAAGTGTTTCATTGTATCTGACTCCTTAACTGAGGTTGTCAGGCACCAAGGATAATCAATATCAGTCTTGGAGCACAACACAGGGCTGTTTTGATCACTGGAGTGAATCTGATTTGAGTAGAAGTGAAGGAAACCTTGGGCACTGTATATCTGAAATGATAAGCAAAAAATCCTCCTGTGCTTGCTAGCATTGTACAGTTTGGCCAGTCAGCAAAGGAGCAAATAATTGTGCAAATGCATTTGGGTCATTAAGTCTTTACAGCAGCATGACCAAAAAAAAATCACCCCACTTACAAGAATGCCCCGGAGAGTGACAAACCTATTAGCAATAAGCAAAGCTGGGATTTCGTTCCATGCATTTCAAAACCTCTCGGGTGTCATTACTTACATTGAAGCTGACCCAGCAAGAAATTGAACTGTGGAAGGCTTCAACGCTTCTTCATAGCCCAATCTCATTCTCCCCTGGGGCCTACAACAAATCTTTTTTGGAGAATTCACTGACCATCAAACAGGAACAAGAACTTTGTTTCCCCTCTCCATCAACATCCCTGAGACCATCCAACTCAATTCAAGCCAGAGTTCGAACCTCAGCTAGCCTGTAGGTCACTTAGGGTCATACAGGCACAGAGATGTACAGCATGGAAACAGACCCTTCGGTCCAACCCGTCCATGCCGACCAGATATCCCAACCCAATCTAGTCCCACCTGCCAGCACCCGGCCCATATCCCTCCAAACCCTTCCTATTCATATACCCATCCAAATGCCCACATAGTCTGCACATTTACGAACTAATGGTTTTAAGTTGTTATTTTATGATATTAAAAAATTGAATGTACGTCTTCCTCTGGCAGCTTATTCCATACACGTACCACCCTCTGCGTGAAATTGTTGCCCCTTAGGTCTCTTTTCTATCTTTCTCCTCTCACCCTGAACCTATGCCCTCTAGTTCTGGACTCCCCGACCCCAGGGAAAAGACTTTGCCTATTTACCCTATCCATGCCCTCATAG